>NC_074723.1:37112542-37292542 GCF_947242115.1 Biomphalaria glabrata
AGTTGTTGATTTGTTAAGATTGTTGTATAATCTTATATTATCATTGTTATGATGGTTCGGACCTGACCCGGAATAAAGTCTTTCTGTATTTATCATTACGTTTGTCCCCGGAGTCATCAATCGTTGGTCTCCGTACATCTCCGTGCATTTCCGTCATATTCACGTACCATTAGTCTCATTGACCCATTTGCTACGATTTGTAAAATATATGACTGTTGTATCTCTGGTAACCGGATGAAGCTCCTACTTTGTGATAGAAGATGAACACAAACTCGATGATGGTTGTGGGGTCCGATCTTTGCTTTGAAAAGGCGGTTACATTCCTGGCACCAGTGGATTGGGCCTACCCTGAATCGTCTGCAATAGCGCTGAGTGCCGAATGATCACCAGTTATTCTCATTGCCTCCTTGCCACAAGCACCGGCTCTTACAGGTCTTTGGCTTGAGGAGATCACGAACTTCCCCCCCCCCCCCCCAAAAAATGAAATGTTGCCTCCAAGTTTAGTGTGGCGTTACACTGCGGGAATTCCCTGAAAACAAGGAAATATTCTTAAATTATTTGTACCTCTAGGTATCTTAGGCTGCTTAACTACTTTGTACAGTTTCTTTTCGAAATGCATTTTTTAAATACCAAAATAGTATCAATAAATACCATTATTATAACAAAATTTTTTTGGACAACCCGGAAGCGACATAGAACACAATGCATCGTACCTACATAAGTTTTCAGTACTATATTAAAAAGTAAGAACGGTACATTTATAAGCTGAGAAAGAAATATTGATTAATTACTGTCTTTGTTTATCAAGACTTTGTCTTTGTAACAAAAGCTTGAATATTCTTTTTGTTGACATCATGTATAGCGATATTTTATTTTGTTTCGTTTGTATACCGACGAGATTAAAGAGATACTAAACTTATTGGATTTTGAATGTACTAGGTTTATATTTGGGCTAATGTAGTTCTACATATGATACACTTTTTATTAAGTTGAGACACCAATGAAAGGAAGTGAATCGAAAATGTATTTTATGGTTAGACTAATTTGCATTAATGTTTCTTTTTTTTTAATGTTTCCATTATTTTTGTTTAAAATAAAAAGGCAATTTCAACTTGTTGGTCTGTTTATTCTATGCAAATAAAATCACCGAGTGTCATCGTGGTGTAGATTTCGTTGAAGCTCCTTCACAGATAATCCCAATCTCATTACAATTACGCATTCAGCTTGCAAATTCATGGGAAGTGGAAACTAGACACGGGTCTAAAAGTGACTCTGATTTTCTTAGAAATTTGATAGTTGATGTATATCTTTGGGAAAAGAATTACTAGCTAACTGGCCACACTGAAAAAAAAACACCTCAAATTTAACAGTTTCAATTTTTTGAAAAATGTTCTTCTTTTTTCTGTGTGTAGTCGCTATATGAACTTTTTATGTTGTGTCTGCTGTATTTGTGTGTATTTTTCTGTTGTGTTGTCTTTATATGAGAAAAGAGTCCTTGTAATCGCAACACATTTCCGTAAGGATCATTAAAGCAGTCTTAGTCTTAGTCTTAAAACTAAATTGGTTTTCATAATATTTATCTTGAACAGACACGCCTGTTGTTTTTTCCCGCTCTATTAATTAAAGAGTTTAATAAATAGATGCAAGTTCAAGACCATTTTGTCTGTATCACAGACCTATATAAATTATAGAGTTGTAACACTGTTCCTCTCTGACTAATCATTTTTTCCATGTGCGAAGTTGAGGTCATTTTTGTTTATGCTGTTGGGCGTAAATGACCTTTACTAGTGTGTACATGTGTTAAGAAACTTGAGTTATGAATTTGGATTGCTTGACTAAAGATTGAGGATTGTTTTGTATTGTGTTAGTGAATCGGGATATGTAAATCTCATTTGAAGATTGTAAATGACCTTTACTAGTGTGTAAACGTGTTAAGAAACTTTAGTTAAGAATTAGGATTTCTTGACTGAGGATTGAGGATTGTTTTCTATTGTGTGAGTGAATCGGGATATGTAAATTTCATTTGGAGATTGTAAATGACCTTTACTAGTGTGTAAACGTGTTAAGAAACTTTAGTTAAGAATTAGGATTTCTTGACTGAGGATTGAGTTTTCTATTGTGTGAGTGAATCGGGATATGTAAATCTCATTTGGAGACATCATTTCTTTTTATCGTGGATATTGATTGATCCTAGTTGGATTGTGCTTCTGTAATCAGATACCAGCGATTTGAGAATCGGTGAGTTATTTTCTTTAAATCCAACGTCTTAACAATACTTCGACTTGAAAATGGAAACAAAAGCATATCAGATCGTTGTGTACGTACCTCTTTTACAAAGCTGTAAGGCAGCGGTTCTCAACCTTTTAAGCTCGGCGACCCCTTTTCACAATCCCCCACTCTGCCGCGACCCCCCCCCCCCCACACACACACATACAGCAATAGAAGAGTAGACAATACCAATCCATATTTTCGATGGTCTTAGGCGACCCTTGGCAAATGGTCAATCGACCCCCAAGGGGGTCGCGACCCACAGGTTGAGAACCCCTGCTGTAAAGGAAGTCACTCTGCTTCTTGGAAAATCGATCTTTTCTGCCTTAGGAACACGCGTAGGTCGTAATCATCTTCATATTTTGAATTAACGTCTGCATTTCATAACGCTGGCAGAAGACAAACGCCAGAGAAGAAAAGCAAGGCCAATGACACTAGCTCCAGCTGAAATAACCTGCCCGGTGTGCAGCCGATCATTCCGGGCTCACATAGGTCTCACCAGCCACATGAGGAGATACAAAACCCCAGTGCAAAGCCCTCAGCCCCCTGGATGACAAAAGTGGTCATCTTCGAACCACCATGGACGAACTATAGATCTCATAAGATAAGATAAGATAAGATAAAATAGAGATACAGATAGAGAAGTAACGATCTTAAGTTTTCAAAGTTTAGAAATAATGTAATTCCATTTTGCAGATTTTAAATAGAATGGGCTATTAATCAAAGAACTATATATTTACGCAAATCTATAATACAAAGCTATTTCCTGTTATTTTCCATTGAGATCATGAATACAATATCCTAGATCGAAATAATTCAAGTCTGTTGATGTTAAGCATCTTATAATTTTAGATTGTACATTTAAATAGATTGATTACCTACATCTTTCTAGATAGAGATTATGTTTCTAAAATTGGCACAATAATAATTATGAGACTAGAGTCCTCGTATTTTCGATGTTCAATTACTAGATCTAGACCTAAACATTAAATTATATATCACTTAGGTTAGGGTTTTAAAAAATATACTTCTTATAACTACTTTACAAAACTACACCTTGTCTCAGCTACTGTCATGTTTCTCTCGATGTTTCTCTGTAGTGTTAGTGATTTAGATCTACTAAATCAGCGGTTCTCAACCTTTTATGATCGGCGACCCCTTTTTACAATCCCCCACTTAGCCGCGACCCCCCCCCCCTCACACGCACACATCAATAGAAGAATAGACAATAACAATCCATTTTTTCAATGGTCTTTGGCGACCCCTGGCAAATCGTCAATCGACCCCCAAGGGGGTCGTCACCCATAGGTTGAGAACCCCTGTACTAAATAATCATATCAATTAGTGAATTATTGAAACATACCTTTTTTTTTTTTTATAAATCTAGACTGTTTTCATATTCAAATATTCAAATTACACTGAAATCAATGAGGCCATTAATGTAAACAACATTACCACGTGACATGGAAGAAATACGGAACAACACCCATAGTCCGATTATTGATCAGTTCAAATGTTATAGAGGTGTTCTTCGTACCTCACTCGGTCAGACTCTATCACCGCCACTCATTGATCAGGGAACATGAAATGCACCAAGATACCTGTGTGTAGTCGCTGAATGAACTCTTTATGTTGTCTGCTGTATTTATGTGTATTTTTCTGTTAAATTGTCTTTATATGAAAAAAGAGTCCTTGTAATCACAACAAATTTCCGTAAGGATCAATAAAGCAGTCTTAGTCTTAGTCTTGTTATAAATTTTGTTTTGTTTCTAAGCTAATGAAATCATTTTTTAAAAATATTTTCTGCATTTACTTAGGAATTGATTTGCATAACAGTTAATATTGTCAATCGTTCGCGGAACACATACTCAGGCCTCACGGAACCCTAGTGTTTCGCGGAACACAGTTTTGGAAACATTGATGCCGAAACATCAAAAGTACATTTGAATAAAACCGGAGAGTACTGCACAGATTCACACCAATGGAAACCAAATCTAAAGTAAATATTCAATACATGAAATATTAATTCTTGAACGTCTCATTAATTACAGAGTCCTGCATAAATAAAAAGTGTCTCCAACGGACAAAGTTGTAGTTGGCTTTGCAACCTAGAACGGGGCTCGAGGTTCGACACCCGGCTCGGGCAGAGTTGTGTTTACTGAGCGCCTAAGGCAGCATGGAAAACCAACTCCTAGATACCCCCCCCCCCCCCCACTGGTCCACAAATGAAATTGGACCAAAAGCGCTCTGAGCATGCTATAAGCATGAAATTAGCGCTATATAAAAAAAAAGCTACAAAGCTATAATCTAATACATTGTTTTAGGTTGTAGTGGAAGAATGAAAATTGAAACATGTTGCAAAAGGGACATAACTTTAATTTGATAGTTTTCTTTCTCATGGTTTTCTCCCTTATACTACTTTATGTTATTTATCTATTTTTGTTTATTTTGTTGAATGGTCATTTATCTCCAATTATTTTTGTTTCTTCTGCAAATCGATATTGTCCTTTTTTTTAAAGGAGGTATTGACAAAAAGAAAAAAAAACATTTGGTTTTAAAAGAGGTTAAGTAGTTATTGAATTTTCCTACAGAAATTGCCTTTATTACTATAGCAATAAAAGAAGAAAAAAGAACGTGTATGTCAGTTACAACCTTAATGGCATACCTTAGTGTGTTATTTGGTAAATAGAATTAGCGTTGGTCAGCTAAGCCTGTTTTCATTTTGAAACATGATTGGTCAACTCATTTGCTCATATCCATGATTAGAACTGTAGAATGTGTAAAGTCTGGCCGTCTACTGTCTTTCATTACTGTAAAGTTCCCCTTTAAGACATTGCGATTTACGGGGCAGATGATGTTAAGGCCAACGGTTAACGAGCAGGGTGTCGTGTGGCCAGGACCACGACCAACCGCCTTTACTTCCTCCCAAACTAAAGTCAGGTGCCCATTAAAGTTGGGTGGACTCAGGGGCGCCCTAAAAAATCCCGAAATTTAAAATCCCAGTCTTCATCAAGATTCGAACCCTTGACCCCAGGTTCGGAAGTGAAGCGCCTAACCACTAAGCCACCACGACCCCTCATTGTAAGGAAAAAAAAAACATCATATTTTTTTTTTCAATATTCTTTTTGTTTAGCGAGATGGAAAATGCAGAGATTTTGTTTGATAACTGTCCATGATGTTTAGTGTTTGGTTTTGAGTTTTTTCTGGGTCTACGTATATTATAACACTTGGGTTTACTATCAGCGTTAAGGTTTTTTCCTTGGTTTAATTTTGTTACGAATCTTATAACAACTCGTCGAAAGAGCGCGGATCCAAGAAAAAGTTGAGAGAAGATCTGCAACTAACCAAACCTACCTATGAAACTGACCAAACCTACCTATGAAACTGACCAAACCTACCTATGCAACTAACCAAACCTACCTATGAAACTAACCAAACCTACCTATGAAACTGACCAAACCTACCTATGCAACTAACCAAACCTACCTATGCAACTAACCAAACCTACCTATGAAACTGACCAAACCTACCTATGAAACTGACCAAACCTACCTATGCAACTGACCAAACCTATCTATGAAACTGACCAAACCTACCCACGCAACTGACCAAACCTACCTATGAAACTTACCAAACCTACCTATGAAACTTACCAAACCTACCCACGCAACTGACCAAACCTACCTATGAAACTGACCAAACCTACCTATGAAACTGACCAAACCTACCTATGCAACTAACCAAACCTACCCACGCAACTGACCAAACCTACCTATGAAACTGACCAAACCTACCTATGAAACTGACCAAACCTACCTATGCAACTAACCAAACCTACCCACGCAACTGACCAAACCTACCCACGCAACTAACCAAACCTACCTATGCAACTGACCAGACCTACAATTAGTCCTATTAGTTGTGTTTCACATGATCTATATTCCCTGAAGCCATGTCGGTATGGAGTAAGGACATTATGTTAAGTGGTTTATGATGGTTGCGCCATATTTTATGTTCTACGATTTTTCATATGATGCTGGTAAGTGATAAGTGATGCTGTAGTTTCCTGGGTCAGACTTTCTCCTTTTTTCAAAATAAGGTGTGACATTAGCTTCTTTCCTGTCCCTTGGTACTCTGCCCTGGGCCAGAGATGCATGAAAAAGTTTTTGAACAAATGGCGCTAGCTCATTGCTTAGTTCTTTGAGTAATCTAGCTTTTTTCTCCCATGCACGGATTAACTTAATAAAAAATACACGAATCAATAAAAAATATAACTATTAGTTAATCAATTAGTGGTAATTAATTAACTTCGTTTTATTTAGAAAAAAAAGAAGCTTATTCTTGCAGCAGTGAGATATGTGGCAGTGATTTTGCGGTTCTGCCCCTTAGATAAGCATTATTATTTTTTTTTAAAGATTAGTCAAATGTCCATCTTTCTCCTTTCTGTAACATTTGTTTTTACTCTAGAGAAAGAATAACAAAAGACAGATAAAAAAGATTAACAGAAAGAGTGACAGAGTGATTAATAAAGATGTACTGAGAAGGAGAGACACAGACAGATGAGACAGAATCAGAAAGGAAGATTTTAAATGCAAACAAGACTTTTTTATGGGGGGGGGGGGAATGAAGGCTTCCTGGGAGTAACTTTCCTGCACCCTTCACCCAGAGACCCCAGTACAAGAAGGATGCACTTTTAACTTGCCACCCCCAACCTTGGTAAAAAAAGGTGTAAATTTGGGTCACCGACTTTTAAAATAACCCCGAGGTCAAATAAAATTACGTTAAGTAAGCGGTTCCAAACTTGTGTAATGTTGTAAAATGTTTTACATGTTTCGGATGTTCCTTCAGAGTTGAAGATAGTTTACTTCCTAGTCCAAACCTCCCGCAGGACGACGAGGGATGGAGCGGGCAGGGTTTGAACCCGGGACCATCGATAAATCCGAACGACAGTCCAGCGCGCAAACCGCACGACCAGGCAGCCAAGTGGAGCTGAAAATATCTTATTTAACAATGTAGGGGTATATTTTAAATCTCGAACTGATCATATTTATGCTCTACCCTGTTTATCATATAAACAAAGGAATATTTATTTGTTTTCTGTTTATATAATCCTTAATACTAATATTGATTCTTGTTTTTAATAAATTTGATATTGTTTCGTTTTTATTCTTATCTTGGTTGGTATTTTACTGGCCTTCGGTTTTATAATGAGTAAAGTGCAACTAGCGCTTCAGATGTTTTAGAAGATTCGACTTTTTTATCTACCCTAGTTATCGTTTTCATTTCTCTTTTTCAACTATCTTATTGATAGTTTGTTTTCTCTGATCAATACAGATCTAGCATCTTCGCTTCCTGGGAGTAAATTTCCTGCACCTTTCACCCAGAGACCTCAGTACGGAAAAGTTGCATTTTTTCACTTGCCACCCCCACCCTCGGTAAAAAAAAAGGTGGTAAATTTGGGTCATTGACTTTTAAAATAACCCCGATGTCAAATAAAATTACGTAAGTAAGCGGTTCTAAACTTGTGTAAAGTGGGGTTGACAATATGTTGTTTAACAATGTACGCGTATATTTTAAATCTCGAACTGATCATATTTATGCTCTACTCTGTTTATCATATAAACAAAGGAATATTTATTTGTTTTCTGTTTATATAATCCTTAATATTAATATTGATTCTTGTTTGGGCGCTGTGATAGTAAATGTTATTGTCTTGTCAGTCCCGTCCTGTTATTGTAACCCAGTAACCCACATTGTTGGCATGTTGAAAGAATGTGCTAATTAACAGATAGGGGGGATAATTGAATGCCTTTTAGGCCTATAGATATGGACGATCTAACTTGAATAAAGGGCGTTTAAACAGACAAGAAAGTGTTTGTTAGTCTCTACTAGCCTACTATTACAGGCGCCTCTGAATTCACCCAGCTCTAATGGTTACCTGACATTAGTTGGGGAAAAGTGAAAGAGGTTGGTCGTTGTGCTGGCCACATAACACACTGCTCGTTAACTGTAATATAAGAAATATTAAATACATTATCATATCTTATCTTATCTTATATCTTATATAATACAGACGTTAGTTAAAAAAAGAAGATGATTACGTCCTACGCGTCATGCATTTAGTCATGCATATTAACCAATGACTTAAATTCTGCCAAGTCACTAGTTTTCCTGGCTAGCTCAGGCAACCCATTCCATGCTCTAATAGCACTTGGGAAGAAGGAGCACTTGTACTAATTTGTCCTAGCATATGGAACGAGCAATGTGCCTTTATCTTTGTGTCTTTCTGAGTATTTTATTAGATTTTGTTTTTGTATTTGAAGATAGTGGTTCAGTGTTTATTTATAGTTGCTACCTTACTTTTGAGTCTTCTGTACTGAAGGCTTTCTAAATTTAGTGATTTTACTAAAGGTGTTATTCTAATCGAATGTGAATATTCGTTTGTTATGAATCTCACTGCTCTATTTTGTGTATGTTCCAATTTCTTAATGTTTTCTTGAGTTGAAGGGTCCCAAACGGAGCACGCATATTCTATTATTGGCCTAACCAAGGTTAAATAATATTTTAGTTTGATGTTCTTATTTGATTTATAGAATTTTTTTTTTAATAAACCCTAATGCTTTGTTAAATTATTAACAATCGCGTATATTAAGTAAAATTGCATCAGTTATTTTGAATCAATCATAACTATACACAATTGCGTAATTAACTCTCCCCCTATTGCTACTGTTACATATGTGCTATCTTGCAGGTTAACAACTGTCCTAATCGCAAATTGGGGGGAAGGGGGAGAGAACCGTTGCCTTAGCTCTCATTCTTGCAAGGCTTATCTCCCGTTAGATTAAACAAAATTATTGATAACAACTAATTGATTAACTGATTGATTATATTTTATTTTATTATTCATGTGTTGTCATCGACAATGAATAATTGTGCAAAGTTTCAACTTGATCCGAGAATGGGAAGTGGGAGAAATAACGTGTAAAAATATCTTGACCAGACAGACAAACAGACAGACAAACAGACAGACAAACAGACAGACAAACAGACAGACAGACAGAAAAACAGACAGACAAACAGACAGACAAACAGACAGACAGACAGACAGACCTGGTAAGTCGATAAACGAGGTAAAAAAAATACAATAAAATATCCCATAATGAGCTATCCCTTAATGGATTGCAGTTAGACAATACACATGAGACTGCAATACAACTTCACAACAACCAGACTACACTGTGTGTCGCTGACAATTTAACTACTACCAGACTACCTTGTGTGTCGCTGACAATTTAACTACTACCAGACTACCTTGTGTGTCGCTGACAATTTAACTACTACCAGACTACACTGTGTGTCGCTGACAATTTAACTACTACCAGACTACACTGTGTGTCGCTGACAATTTAACTACTACCAGACTACCTTGTGTGTCGCTGACAATTTAACTACTACCAGACTACACTGTGTGTCGCTGACAATTTAACTACTACCAGACTACCTTGTGTGTCGCTGACAATTTAACTACTACCAGACTACACTCTGTGTCGCTGACAATTTAACTACTACCAGACTACCTTGTGTGTCGTTGACAATTTAACTACTACCAGACTACACTGTGTGTCGCTGACAATTTAACTACTACCAGACTACCTTGTGTGTCGCTGACAATTTAACTACTACCAGACTACCTTGTGTGTCGCTGACAATTTAACTACTACCAGACTACACCGTGTGTCGCTGACAATTTAACTACTACCAGACTACATTGTGTGTCGCTGACAATTTAACTACTACCAGACTACATTGTGTGTCGCTGACAACTTAACTACTACCAGACTACCTTGTGTGTCGCTGACAATTTAACTACTACCAGACTACACTCTGTGTCGCTGACAATTTAACTACTACCAGACTACATTGTGTGTCGCTGACAATTTAACTACTACCAGACTACATTGTGTGTCGCTGACAATTTAACTACTACCAGACTACATTGTGTGTCGCTGACAACTTAACTACTACCAGACTACCTTGTGTGTCGCTGACAATTTAACTACTACCAGACTACACTCTGTGTCGCTGACAATTTAACTACTACCAGACTACATTGTGTGTCGCTGACAATTTAACTACTACCAGACTACATTGTGTGTCGCTGACAACTTAACTACTACCAGACTACACTGTGTGTCGCTGACAATTTAACTACTACCAGACTACACCGTGTGTCGCTGACAATTTAACTACTACCAGACTACATTGTGTGTCGCTGACAATTTAACTACTACCAGACTACATTGTGTGTCGCTGACAACTTAACTACTACCAGACTACCTTGTGTGTCGCTGACAATTTAACTACTACCAGACTACACTCTGTGTCGCTGACAATTTAACTACTACCAGACTACACCGTGTGTCGCTGACAATTTAACTACTACCAGACTACATTGTGTGTCGCTGACAATTTAACTACTACCAGACTACATTGTGTGTCGCTGACAACTTAACTACTACCAGACTACCTTGTGTGTCGCTGACAATTTAACTACTACCAGACTACACTCTGTGTCGCTGACAATTTAACTACTACCAGACTACATTGTGTGTCGCTGACAATTTAACTACTACCAGACTACATTGTGTGTCGCTGACAATTTAACTACTACCAGACTACATTGTGTGTCGCTGACAACTTAACTACTACCAGACTACCTTGTGTGTCGCTGACAATTTAACTACTACCAGACTACACTCTGTGTCGCTGACAATTTAACTACTACCAGACTACATTGTGTGTCGCTGACAATTTAACTACTACCAGACTACATTGTGTGTCGCTGACAACTTAACTACTACCAGACTACACTGTGTGTCGCTGACAATTTAACTACTACCAGACTACACCGTGTGTCGCTGACAATTTAACTACTACCAGACTACATTGTGTGTCGCTGACAATTTAACTACTACCAGACTACATTGTGTGTCGCTGACAACTTAACTACTACCAGACTACCTTGTGTGTCGCTGACAATTTAACTACTACCAGACTACACTCTGTGTCGCTGACAATTTAACTACTACCAGACTACATTGTGTGTCGCTGACAATTTAACTACTACCAGACTACATTGTGTGTCGCTGACAATTTAACTACTACCAGACTACATTGTGTGTCGCTGACAACTTAACTACTACCAGACTACCTTTTGTGTCGCTGACAATTTAACTACTACCAGACTACACTCTGTGTCGCTGACAATTTAACTACTACCAGACTACATTGTGTGTCGCTGACAATTTAACTACTACCAGACTACATTGTGTGTCGCTGACAACTTAACTACTAGCAGACTACATTGTGTGTCGTTGACGACTTAAACGTTAGAACCGCCGCCTTCGCTAAATGACCTAACTGTACTTATTTCTGCAGACTTACGAAGGTCACATCGTCTCGGGTACGCTGCCCTGCCTCAACGCGGCCCTCGGGTCAAAATGATCGTTAGAGGAAACGATTAGATTAAGTAATCAGTAAAACAAAACTCCTGTGGAAGTGTTTAAGGGAGTGCGAGAGTTTTCTCATTGCATGGCGCGGAGTTGTAAAAGAGCTTCCACGACTTTGTCAAAATCCAGGCGCCGAGTCTCAAGGGACCGTTTCATCAACGGCGAGCCATGCACGATTAGCCTGGCAAATTACAACGAAATGGCGGGGTTCCCGGTGAGCTCGGTCTTCGGCCACGTATTTTATTTCGTTAATCCGGATTGTCCAACCCATTAGAAATAGTCGTGTTAAATATAGACATTAGCTTCCAGATAGAGCGCTTTGTTCAACCAGGCGTGCATGCTTGGAGTTTCAAGAACCTCGGCTCAACATGGATGGCTGCCTGGTCGGATGGCTGCCTGGTCGTGCGGTTTGCGCGCTGGACTGTCGTTCGGATTTATCGATGGCCGAGGGTTCAAATCCTGCCCGTTCCCATCCCCCGTGTTCCTGCGGGAGGTTTGGACTAGGAAGTAAACTATCTTCAACTCTGAAGGAACATCCGAAACATGTCAAACATTTTACAGACAAAACTCTCGTTTGTCAGGATAACGGTCACAGTAGATCTAGGTTGATCTAAGTAGATCTATATGGTGATCAGTTGATCTAGATTATATGACGTTCTTCACATTAATCGCGTGATGCAAATATAAGTTTCTCTTTAAGTAGGTAATAATTGGTTACGACGTTTAAAAAAATAATTCATTTATAAAAGGAGGTTGAGTGGGGTGTCAGGTGATAATAGTAGCCACTTCTCCAAGACCTTAACACACAGCTTCGGTTGTAAAGTATTCCACGGTAAAGACTGATGGTACCCAAAATAAACAGTTCATTGACCTTAACAAAGAGTTATTTCCCCTTCCATAAGTAAGAAAGAAATATACGGATGGGCATTACGCTAAAATAAGCATGATTATCATGTTATGGCTATGGCTTTGGCTTCAAACTGACGCCATTTTAATAGAAGAATTCCCCCTCCCTTAAACACCACCACCGGACAGCGATAAATATTTGGTTTGGAAATGTAAAACGTGAAAATAATAATTTTTGTGTATATGAATGAGTGTGTGCTTGCTGTAGAGGGAGAGAGAGAGAGAGATAGAGAGAGAGAGCAAGAGAGAGAGAGAGAGAGAGAAATTAAAAAGAGAGTGAAAAGAGGTAGAGGGAGAGAGAAAAAGATAGGGAGTAGACAGAAAGTGGGAGAGAGAAGGAGTGGTAGATATAGATAGATAGATAGATAGATAGATAGATAGATAGATAGATAGATAGATAGATAGATAGATAGATAGATAGATAAATAGATAGATAGATAGATAGATAGATAGATAGATAGATGGATAGAAAGATGGAAAGATAGATGGATAGAAAGATGGATAGATAGATGGATAGATAGATGGATAAATAGATAGATAGATAACCCAACAAAATAGCGCCGACAAAATAGCTCGAAATTTCCCGACAAAATAGTGTAAGACAAAATAGCGCCGACTAAATAGCGCCGACTAAATAGCGCCGACAAAATAGCTCGAAATTTCCCGACAAAATAGTGTAAGACAAAATAGCGCCGACAAAATAGCTCGAAATTTCCCACAAAATAGTGTAAGACTAAATAGCGCCGACTAAATAGCGCCGACAAAATAGCTCGAAATTTCCCACAAAATAGTGTAAGACAAAATAGCGCCGACTAAATAGCGCCGACTAAATAGCGCCGACAAAATAGCTCGAAATTTCCCGACAAAATAGTGTAAGACAAAATAGCGCCGACAAAATAGCTCGAAATTTCCCACAAAATAGTGTAAGACTAAATAGCGCCGACTAAATAGCGCCGACAAAATAGCTCGAAATTTCCCGACAAAATAGTGTAAGACAAAATAGCGCCGACAAAATAGCTCGAAATTTCCCACAAAATAGTGTAAGACAAAATAGCGCGAACAAAATAGCGCCGACTAAATAGCGCCGACAAAATAGCTCGAAATTTTTCGACAAAATAGTGTATGATTAAATAGCGCGGACTTCTATGTATGCGTGTATGTAAATCTGAGAAGTATGGAAGTGTATTGGCATGTTTTCAAGTGCATATTTGGGTTATAAAAAAATGCTATATTTTGAAATTATTCATATTATTTTACTATAATTCTTGCATAATGTTTGCATATTTTTCTTTTTTAAGATATCTAAAGTGTTTCTTGGAAAATGAATGAAAAAAATTATAACATTAAATTTCAAAAAAAAAAAAAATGGATCTCTTCATATTTTACAATATCTTAAGTATTTCTTGCTAAATGATTGAAGCAAAAATTCTGCGCTATTTTGTCGGCGCCATTTTGTCGGCGCTATATTTTGTCAGGTAACCAAGAGAGAGAGAAAGAGAGAGAGAGAGAGAGAGAGAGAGAGAGAGAGAGAGAGAGAGAGAGAGAGTATGTAAGCGCCTAACACTGCCGAAATGACCTGCTATACATCAATGAGTTCTCGATCTCTGACTTTTGTTTTTTCTCCAAATGGCCTAAGAACTTAAAATGGCGTTGGTCTTATCCTATCGATTATGCAAAAGTTGATGATTTAATCATCATCATCATCAAACTCCATTAGAGTGAGGGCTTGCGAGGCTCAAATCCTCTCTTGCAAAAGCCCTGGACAGAAACCCTGCTGTCTTGCGTAGTGCATACATGTCGCCATACAGGTCGAGAATTTTGGGTTTCCCAGACCTGTCGAGACGGAGATCAGCAAGTCTGGGGCAGTCAAACAGAATATGAGGCACGGTTTCCTCTTCTTCCCCGCAGCGGGGGCACCGTGAATCAAAATTTGGCCATAGCCGCGAGAAATATGAGCCAACAGGACAGTGGCCTGTCCTGCACTGTGCTATAATAGCTTGCTCAGGCCTGGACAGCCTCCACCACGGGGAAGTGCGGTCAGGGCGCCTCATGCGCTCCCAGACTCCACGGGCTTTTTGGGACTTGTCCCAGCACTCAAACCACTTTTCCATTTCTGTTTCTTCTATTATAGCCAGGGCTTGATGAAAGCTTACAGCCTGATCAGTGGGTGGATTTTGCCCTCCCTGGTGGGCCAAAGAGTCTGCAATTGTGTTGCCAGTCACACCTATGTGACTCGGTACCCACTGCATTATTACAGGGGTGCCATAGCGTTGTTTAATGTTATGTGAAGCCATGATGACAGTGTTGATATTGGGGGGCCATGGTTCGGGGCTTTGCAAAGCCTGTAGTACAGATTTTGAGTCAGTGACCACAACAATCTGTGTTGCCCTCAAATGTTTCTCGCCGAGTTGAGAGTCAATGACTTTTAAGGCTTCACAGACTACCATGGTCTCCGCATGGCCTAAGAACTTAAAATGGCGTTGGTCTTTTCCTATCGATTATGCAAAAGTTGACGATTTAATAAAGATCTCTGGTTTCTCTTATCTTATAATTTATAACAATTATATTAGCGATAACCTAAACGCACGTAGTGAATCTCTCCAGCTAGTACTTGGAGTTATCTGCCCTTATTTTCTTCCGCTTCGTCTAACCAACTAACAAGCAAAATATTTTTAAAAAAAAATACTTAAAAAAAAACAAAAAACAAACAAACAACAAAGCTGAACTAAGGAGAAGAGCTCCGCACCTAAATCTATATCTCTAAATAATGTAGAAGTTATTTTCCTTATTCGATATCAAACAAAATAATTAATTACTAATAGTTAATTGACGAATTGGTTAATTTTTTTTTATTGACTTCTGTTTTGTTAGATTCAATGAATAATTGTTTGAAGTTTCAACTTAATTTAAGAATGGGTGTTGGAGTTTGAGTTTGAGTTTTGAGTTTAGGCACATCGGCACAATTTAGGCCATGTCGTGACCGTAATCCTTTAAGGATCATTCTCCCTTTACATAACAAGGGCTAAATTCTATACAGTTAAATCATTAAAAAATCACGCGTACAAATTATCTAACGCAGGGGACCAAAGCCAACATATTTAGCCGTATCTGTCAATACAGAAGGATTAATCTTCCTTGTTGATAACTAACGAAATAATGAATTAACAGTAATTGATTGACTAATTGGTAATTTTTTTTTATTCCTTTGTCGTCTATGCCAATGACTACTTGTGCTATGGGGAGTAATTCAACTTGTACCACAACATCTGTCAAGTCCGATTTCTTTCCCTTTTTCGATACCACACAACATAATTAATTACCAATACTTAGTTGATTAATTACTTTTTTGTATTGATCCGAGTATGGGTATGGGAGAAATACCATGTCCAGACATTTAACAAGACATACAGAGTCAGTTGATAAAACGTTTCTTAAAGAAAAGTTTCCCTTGACCTTTGACCCACTAGAACTAACAAAAAATAAACGACTGCGTGAGTCGAGAATGTGAACTAGAATGTAGCAGTTTCACTTGAAAGTAGCAGTTTCACTTGAAAGTAGCAGTTTTAGGTCAGTCGTTGACTTGTAGCACCAGATTGCTAGTGCAACTGAAACGATGTCAGCGTGCTATATCCTTGGTATAGAACTTGAATTGACGTGAACCAAAGTCTCTTTTAAAAACAAAACTAACTACAGATCTATTATAGTAAAGTAACGTTCCCCTTTCAGACCTTGTGGTCTATAGGGCAGATGACGTAAAGGTCATCTGTTTCTGTGGCCCACGGTTAACAAGGGTGTCATGTGGCCAGCACAACGACCAACCGTCTTTACTTTTCCCTAACTAATTTCAGGAACCCATTAGAGCTGGGTGAACTCAGAGGCGCCCGAAGATCCCAAAATTAAAAATCCCAGTCTTCACCAGGATTCGAACCCCGGGCCCCGGTTCGGAAGCCAAGCGCTTTACCGCTCAGCCACCGCGCCTCCTATATCTATTATATTTATTATAATTTAGACCAATTCAACCAATTTAGACCAATTCAATCAATTTAGACCAATTCAGCCAATTTAGACCAATTCAACCAATTTAGACCAATTCAACCAATTTAGACCAATTCAACTTGAGATTAAATGAAATCGACTGATATTGAAACAAATCCAACTCTCTATTAAAACACGTCCATACTCTCTAGCCTACTGGCGTCTTCTTTGTCTCTAACTAGATGGTAATTATCTATCATACTAAGAAAAACTATCCTAAATAAATGTGTGTATGCAGAGTTATCAACCTTTCACATAGACATAAATAAATATAGACTGGACGAAGGAAGTAACTTCATGTAACTTGAAAACATGTATATCTATTGTATTCGGATTTCCGAATTATGAAAAGTTGCATGATCTTCATTCTTAGAGAGTAAACAAAACTACAGGATGGCTGCCTGGTCGTGCGGTTTGCGCGCTGGACTGTCATTCGGATTTAGCGATGGTCGAGGGTGGACTGTCGTTCGGATTTATCGATGGTCGAGGGTTCAAATCCTTGCCCGCTCCCATCCCCCGTCGTCCTGCGGGAGGTTTGGACTAGGAAGTAAACTATCTTCAACTCTGAAGGAACATCCGAAACATGTAAAACATTTTACAACATTTTTACACTGCCTCCTTATTTACAATATATGTAATACTTATGTAGGTTATGGCTGAAATATATATGAATACTTAACTTTTATACTGCTCATAACTGCTGTATAATAAAGTACACAAAATTGCAAGTCACAAATTTTCGTTTCATAAAACTCCTTAATCGGCCAGTCTATATTTATATATGTCTATGATATTTCACCTAATAAAATTCTTATTTAGAAGTTGAAATTATTTTTTTAAAAGCATTCTTCATTTTGTTATCTCGATCTTAAATCAGTCCGCTGTTGGTTTTTTTTAAATGTGAGTTATTGACATATTTAAATTCTGCGTAAAAGTTGTAACAGTAAACATCTTACCATTTTTTTTTTTAGATTTTTATTTTTTTTACTTAGTGAATTAGACAGTAAATTCTTGACCTGGAAAGAAAAAACAACAAACGGGGTTCTTTGAGATTTTGTTTTTAGGTTCGGCACACGTCCCTTCCTTCAACAATACTAAAAGCGAATCTAGATCTAACCAATCTTATCGCTTCATTCTTACAGTAGCTATTTGGCTTTTAATGACGGCCTAGTGCATAGCTATGATAATCACTGGTACAGTTATAGAGATCTAAAAGCATTAGGAGAGAAAAAAAGAAATATTTTCATATCTATATTATAAAGTAGAATGTGAGGGGTATGTATGTATGTATGTTACTTATAGACATCAAAACCGCTTGACCAATCTTGATAAAACTCGGCAGGAATGTTCCTTGGGTACCAACTTAGACCTTAGTGTATGTATTGTAGCCCTAAAACAAACGTAAGACCCTAAAAAAAAAATAATGTTGTCCGACTCTATTACAGCTATAGTATTTTATGGATCTAGGCCATGTCTACAATGTTGACATGAGAAAAGATAGAAAGGATTTAGACCTAGATCTAATTTTAAGAAATACACTTTGCGCATATAAATTTTTACTTTGACACATGAAAAGACAAAAGAAGATCCATTGATTTCATTATATAATAAAATTAATCTTCAATTTTGTGTTTCAAAAGCATTTTTTACATTAATTAGTTCCTTATATCTGTGATTACAGATTTCCTGACGAACATTCTTTCATTAGACAATTCCGTAATGAATCGCGTACTAAATATTAATTCGTTTAATTGTTTACTTTATAATCCCATCACTAGATCTAAAACTCTAATTCAACTCTAAGATGATAAAACTTCTCTTCGCACACATAGTTTTATACTTTAACACATAAACATATTAATTAAAGTCCATTCATTTCATATTTTGAGCAAATAAACATTCAAATTCGGTTTGCTAAAGCTCCATTTATTTACGAAAGCTGCGAAGCCGAGTTAAAGGCCTAGATCTATATTCATTCATGAATCGCGTACTAAAAATTATTTCGTTTAATTGTTCACTTTATAATCCCATCACTAGATCTAAAACTCTAATCCAACTCTAAGATGATAAAACTTCTCTTCGCACAGATAGTTTTATACTTTAACACATAAATATATTAATTAAAGTCCATTCATTTCATATTTTGATCAAATAAACATTCAAAATTGGTTTTCTAAAGTTACATTCGTTTACGAAAGCTGCGAAGCCGAGTTGAGATAGGCCTAGATCTATATTCATTCATGAATCGCGTACTAAAAAATATTTCGTTTAATTGTTCACTTTATAATCCCATTTATTTAACAAAGCTATCGCTCTTTTCGTTTTTAATAGATAAGAATGTATCGACTTTGGGTAAACCATTTTCGCAAAACTAATTTTATTTTCGTAGCGAAACTGAAATAACGTGAAAGGATCATTAGCTACGTTTAACATACATTTAAATCCAATCCACTAGATTATTCAAAAGCAAATGTTTTAATTTAAATAAAAATGGATTTAAGCCTATTAGCTATTTTGATTTGATAGCATTATTCACACTATTTTTACATTGACACATTCGCTTTACCTATTACATTATTATTTCGTTTAATTGCTTACAAAACACTCTCAGTGACTATATCGAAAGTAATGCGCAAATAAAGACCCGCGGGTCGCGGGTAACATATGTCTAGTATATATATATATTGTTGTAACCCTGCCTTGCACCAGTGCTTGAGGTGCGCACTAGTGAACGGAAACAGGAAGACACTAGGACAGGGAGAAGAACAGTGCATCAGGGATTGTGAAGAGTCTGAATGTTTGGAAACTAAGAAGCCAGCTTTTGGTGCTGCCTGAAGGTTGTAGAAGGGACCTGGAGCGAAGCGGGGAAGGCTGTCGTTGGTTCACATTCGGGTTGCTGTCTAAGGACTGGTAAATTAGTAGAAAGACTCTGAGGAAGCTGAAGGATGCTATGTGTTTGTACTAGTGAATAAACACCTGTCTTTATTTCCTGTTAAACTGTGTTGAGTTGCCTGCCTTTACGTTGAGTGCCTACCCAAGAGTTACAACAATATATATATATATATATATATATATATATATATATATATATGTATATATACATATAATATATATAATAATATACACGCACACACACACACACACACACACGCACGCGCGCGCGTCCTATAAAGTATATGTGTCTAATGTATTCTAACGAACTGGTCAGTGTAAAGCCAGGGGCGTAGCATCCATGGCTCGAAGGGGTTCAGTGAACCCGGGCCTATGAGTAATAGGGGCCCACAATGGCACTTTAAATCTATCAAATTCTTATAGAATTTACTTAGTTTGATTATATATCGAGCATAGAGATCTAGATATTGAAAAAAAAAGGGCAATAAAACAAAGGATTGTAAAGGCGATGATTACCATCGAATTAAGCAAGTCTAACAAGTGCATGGAATGTAATGGCTCCATTACTTCTAAAAAGTAGCCCCGACTAAAGAATGCCTTTTTTTAAAATTTGCTGATGCATACTTGGTAATCAGATATATTCTTATTTTACTTCTAGTACGGGAGCGGGCCCACCACCATATTCTTGAACCCGGGGCCCACGTGTAGCTTGCTACGCCACTGCGTAAAGCTAGCCTAGAACGTAATTACGCTTCGTGAAGTCGGGTCATGACAAGACACAACGCGAGAGGGTTTGTTGTGTGTTGAGTGGTCAGGCGAGAAAATACACACTGCCGTGGTCAGTCAAGCCAGGTAGATCTACTATTAACACGTATTTTTTTCTTTGCTTACAAGATCTAGATCTAACTGCATAGACCAGTGATGCCTGAACTACGGCCCGCGGGCCAGATCCGGCCCGCGGCGTGGTTCCGACCGGCCCGCCAAAACATCGGCACAAATGTAGAAAAATAAAAAGGTTGAAAAAATTATTGTTTTCTATGTTAGGACTCTAGCTTTTTCTTTGATGGATTTCCTTCTAATCTATTTCCTTCTAATCTATTTCCTTCTAATCTATTTCCTTCTAATCTATTTTCTTCTAATCTATTTTCTTCTAATCTATTTTCTTGTAATATCCGTGTTCATTTTCTTTTCTATAAGAACGCAAGTTTTTTTGGGGGGTTTTTTCGGCGACAAGAATTGACAGTTGTTTTAGAGTCTTGGAGAATACCGCGGCTGTCTACAGCTAGCCGTGTCCTTGGCCTTTCATGTGTGTAACACTGCGCATCTTTTCTGCATCCTTTTGGTTAGTGTACTTTTGAGATCAACATGATTGGGGCCGTGTCGTGTCACATTTTCACGTTTATGAAATGAGAGAGCCGAAAAAAAAAACACTAATTGGATGTTGAAACTTCCAGGAAAAGTGGACAGATCTTTTTTTTTTATTTTGTCCATCATGTTTGATCTGTAAAATTTAACTGTTTTTAAGGAACATATTATTATTATAGCTTTTATATAGCGCTACTTTCATGCTTATAGTATGCTCAGAGCGCTTTTGGTCCAATCTCATTTGTGGACCAGTGGGGGGGGGGGTATCTAGAAGTTGGTTTTCCGTGCTGCCTTTACGCGCTCAGTAAACACAACTCTGCCCGAGTCGGGTGTCGTACCTCGAGCCCCCTTCTAGGTAGCCAAGCCAAGCCAAGTTCAAGCGCACCTGGCCTCTCGACCACGCTTCCCACCAACATAGCATCAAAGGCATTCTAAAACAAACCATTACAAAAATATTGTGGCATTGCTGGTTTGAGGTGCTAAGAAAAGAGTCGCAAAGTTACGTCTAGAGTTGAGCGATTGACGAAAATATTACAAAAATATTGTGGCATTGCTGGTTTGAGCTGCTAAGAAAAGAGTCGCAAAGTTACGTCTAGAGTTGAGCGATTGACGAAAATATTTACTAAGAAGTGAAGAGAAAGAGTCGACTGTAATGGAGGCTACAGAGTTGCACACATTTTAAGAAGAGAAATGAAGCGTAACAAAGTGCTAGCTAGCAGTGATGGAATAAAATCGGCCTGAAAAAAAAATGAAGCTGTGCAGCCTTTCTGGCCTGACAATTTGAAAACGAGTCGAGCAGACGATGTTGGCGAAAATCTCCAAAACTAAATGACAGAGCAGCAGATGACTATTGCCGCTGAGGAGTGGCACCAACTGGAACTGATTGACTTACAAGCCAGATTTCCAGCTTGAGAAATGTCGAATAATAAAGACAATAGTATTCTATGCCGGGTTGTCTACATAAGCCTTTCACATTTCCGAAAGCAATTGATGGTATGATCACAATGTTAACGAGCACTATATTTACTAGAAAAACTTTGTCAGTTATAAGGCACCTGAATCTGAAACCCTTGTACGTAATATAATTATGGTGTAAGTAGGCCTATTGGAGTCACGAAATTGTAATAAAACTATTTAAATGGTTCATTCTCTATTTCATTTTTTGGTATTTTTTTGTTAATGTGGCCCGCGCCACGAGTGTTAGAAATTAAAATGGCCCTGCAGGCCGTATAAGGTTAGGCATCACTGGCATAGACCAATATCTATTTTTTTTTTACGAGAATGTAAGACTTTACTGTATGGTTTTCTGGTAAACAGTAAGTCAATAAATTTAAAAAAAAATATGAAGGTAGACATTTTTCTAAGATTTTATTCGAAAAGGGGGGGGGGGGTCAAAATAAACACACATAAATACATCCTTTTTTTAATTGGGCAACAATGTTAATAACACACATCTTTCATAGATATGCCCAAGCATATAATAGATACTCTCATGCCAGTCGGTACTACTAAAATCTAGGTCTCAATGAATTATAATAACTAGCTCTAGGGAGTGGGGGGGGGGGGGGGAGAGGCATTTTCATTCGCAGCCCTCCCAGCCGAAAAAGTAAATAGGCTGGGAGTGTGACTAATGTAAACAACCTGGTCACGTGTATGTAGGCTACACATTTAGGCCATTGTGAGTTCGCATAAAAGGCCAGTAAAAATCTGACCGTTTTTGATGCGCAGAAAAATTACGTCAGAAAAAACACCAATTACTAAGTTATTATTAAAAATAAAATTAAACAAATAATATATTCCTTATCTGTAATATGTAAAGCTAAAACACATAGGCCTATTACATCAAAAATGTTCAAAACCCTTTAACATACATAAAGACAGTTCCGCCTATCTTACATCATTTTACAAAACTAACAATTAATGCTCCCTTTATTTCTAATCTCACACACACTCCATTACACTCCCTTTCTTTAGTCGATGGCTTGGAAGGGGTTCACATACATCTTGAATACAAACCCCACCCGAATAGGTCGAACTTTGACCTGTTAACCTATAACCTTAACCCTGTTTTGGTTCATTGTCCTGACTATATCACGTGACTTTGATAACTACCAACACTTTGTACGATAGTATCACCACAAAAAAAAAAAAAAATAATGTAAAGGGCCTGTTGTTGTAACATGAGCCTAAGTGAAATGTCTTTACTTTCTGCTACGATGCTCCTCTTCTGCCCAGGCTGTTTAATCTAGACGGCGACTTGAGAACCACCGACAGACAACGGTTATGCCTGCGCTGGATGCTGGTTATGGTAAAATATGTAGGTCAAAGCTGAGACTGCGTGGTCACGTGACATACTGTACTCCTTAATTTTCGGACTAGAAGACAAAAATAGAGTTTGAAGTTTTTGGTTCTGAAACAAAGTATGAATAAAGAGAACATGAAAATGATAATATCAACACTAAGATATCATGACAATATCAACACTAAGATATCATGATAGTATCAACACTAAGATACCAAAATAATTAAGAGAAGAAAGTGAAGAAAATATTGTGAAACACAGGTAATATCATGACAATATCAACACTAAGATATGATAATATCAACACTAAGATATCATGATAGTATCAACACTAAGATATCATGACAATATCAACACTAAGATATGATAATATCAACACTAAGATATCATGATATCAACACTAAGATTTCATAACAATATCAACACTAAGATATCATGACAATATCAACACTAAGATATGATAATATCAACACTAAGATATGATAATATCAACACTAAGATACCAAAATAATTATGAGAAGAAAGTGAAGAAAATATTGTGAAACACAGATAAGCCCCGAAGAGGACTCGAAGCACGGACCCCGACCTGGCGCCATCGCATTGGAGCGACCAGGTACCAATGTGACATCTACTTGGACCATCATGCTCTTCAGAAAAGAAGAGCGTTCAAGTCTGTATTACTCTCTGGCCTCCCAATCGCTTAATACTGTGGATTTTTGTTTTTAATTCTGGGATTTATGGTTCGTGGATCGATGATGACAACATCAAGTGGGCTGAGGGCTTCCGGCTTTGCGCTGTGATATTGTTCCTCCTCATGTGGCTGAAGAGACCTATGTAAACCATGTATGTTTGACTGCACACTGACTGAACGGGCTTTTCCAGCTGGAGCTAGTGTCATTGGCCTTGCTTTTTTTTTTCCCCATCAGCCGGCGCTATTCTCTTGTCCTCAGCATGTTGTGCGCCAGTTTTCACAGGGCGACGCCACGATGCTCTATCGTCTGCTTCCGTTTCCCGGACGGCAGGGTCAAGGTTGAAGGCTTTCAGAGTAGCCTTGAGGGTGTCCCTGAAGCTTTTTCTTTGCCCACATTGTGAGCTCATCCGTTTTCTTACTAGACCATAACGGAGTCGTTTAGGGATTCTGGAGTCTCCCATTATGCAGCTGAGACTGCTTCAGGATAGTGTGGAGGCTTTGCAGACCCGATGTTCGTAGGACTTCAGTATCATGTACATAATGCTAGCGCTGAGAGACATAAGAGAAAAATCGAATCTCCATTGCCCGGTGAACAGCTTTCTAAGTTCAATCAGAAGAAAACATCAAGCTTAAAGTTCTTATATGTAGTTATCATGGCAGACAATCTTCAAAGTCAATTTTTATTAGAAATATGATTGGCTACTTCATAATAGGCCCCTCTATAGGCTAGTAGTTTTTACCAATTTTGGTTTATTGGCGAGGTTTACTAAATCTATATTATAAAGTAGAATGTGAGGTGTATGTATGTATGTATGTATGTATGTATGTATGTATGTATGTATGTTACTTATAGACATCAAAACCGCTTGACCAATCTTGATAAAACTAGGCAGGAATGTTCCTTGGGTACTAACTTAGACCGTAGTGTATGTATTGTAGCCCTAAAACAAACTTAAGACCCTCAAAAAAAAATAAAGTTGTCCGACTCTATTACAGCTATAGTATTTTATGGATCTAGGCCATGTCTACAATGTTGACATGAGAAAAGATAGAGAGGATTTAGACCTAGATCTAATTTTAAGAAATACACTTTGCGCAGATAGTTTTTTACTTTGACACATGAAAATACAAAGGAAGGTCCATTGATTTCATTATATAATAAAATTAACCTTCAATTTTGTGTTTCAAAAGCATTTTTTACATAAATTAGTTACTGATATCTGTGACTACAGATTTCCTGGCGAACTTTTTTTCATTAGACAATACCGTAATGAATCGCGTACTAAAAATTAATTCGTTTAATTGTTTACTTTATAATCCCATCCCTAGATCTAAAACTCTAATTCAACTCTAAGATGATAAAACTTCTCTTCGCACAGATAGTTTTATACTTTAACACATGAACATACTAATTATAGTCCATTTATTTCCTATTTTGATCTAATAAACATTCAAATTTGGTTTTCTAAAGCTACACTCATTGACGAAAGCTTCGAAGCCGAGTTGAGATAGGCCTAGATCTATATTCATTCATGAATCGCGTACTAAAAATTATTTCGTTTAATTGTTCACTTTATAATCCCATTCAATTAACAAAGCTATCGCTCTTTTCGTTTTTAATAGATACGAATGTATCGACTTCGGGTAAACCCATTTTCGCAAAACTAATTTAATTTTCGTAGCGAAAGAGAAATAACGTGAAAGGATTATTAGCTAAGTTTTACATACATCTAAATCCAATCCACTACATTAGTAAACACAAACTTAGACCCGCAGGCAGCGGGTAATGTCAGGCTAGTAAATTATAAACCTAATTAAGTAGTTTTGAAAGTTTACGTTGTCTTTCGTTCATCTTAGTCCTCCTTTTTAAGACTCTGTCCTCCTTTTTATCCTCCTTTAATAGTCCTCCTCTGGACGTACATCTGGTAATTCTAATTATTTCACTGCCACTTTTTTTTTTAAATCGCTCATTTAAAAGTATTTATGTGGAACTATCTATGGGAGGTAAATTCTAATTTGATATATTAAATCTTTGTGGTGTTGGGGTTTTCTCCCTTAGCCCACATTTACAATCATCGTCAGAATTTTGGTTTTACATTTAGAATACATGTATTTAAACAAACTTTTGTTTCCTCTAATTGTTTGAATCTAGTTATGAATGTGAACAAGTATAATAGAATAACTATTTTTTTTATACAAAGACTATGCCTTCTTTATGACGCTGAAGACTTTTTGTAAGAGCGATTACATTTCTCTTAATTTTAACCAATGAATGATTTTTTTAAAAAAAGAAAATATTTTTTTACCCCGCCTCAATTCCCGATTTAACTTTATTCATGTACTTGAAAAGGTGGCTGCCTGGTCGAGCAGTATGCGCGCTGGACTGTCATTTTGACTTCTCGATTGTCCCGGGTTCATACCCTGCCGGCTGCCATCCCACGTCGTCCTTCTGCAGGTTTGGACTTTTACCCTTTACCCATCCCTTAGTCTGTTGGACCGTTTGAGCACAATGCAAGATTCGTCGACCGTCTTTCTCCATTCCTCTCTGTCTTTTGCCTTAGTTAGAACCTCTTTCAATGGCAGGTTCGTCCATTCTTTTATATTTTATGTTGCCGTCCCATCGCATTTTCTGTCTGCCTCTTCTTCTTTTTCCTTGTACTGTACCCTGAAGGAAGGTCTTTGCGAGCTCCGAAGATCTTGTAATGAGATCTTGTAATAGATTTTTTTTTCTTTAAAAAATGTAAGTTTTTTATTTTGTAAATGTAATGTTAGTATGACAAAACTTACTTAACTTAGTAATTTGTTTTAAAAAAATATTTTTTTTACTAAAAATCTAAAAACGTTTGCATATATGTGTTAAAAAAAACGTAAAGGGTCATCTCCCTTACTAAATATCCTCTTGTGTTTGTTACTATTAACAGTGAATAGTTGTAAAAATGGTGTAATTTTATGAAAAAAAAAACTGCTTGCATAGTTGATTTAAAAAAATTAATTTTTCGCTTTCAGAAAGAAAAAAAAGTAGCTGTTGCATCAGTTCTTTGAATGGTCTAAAGTATCATGATGTCGGATTTTCAAAATATTTTCTAGTTTACGAGATATAAACAGGACGGACGGACGGACGGACATACATACCACACAAAGCTATTAGCGTCTTTTCCCCTTTCGAAGGCCGCTAATGATAAAAAAATGTCAAAATCCTCAATACTGTAAAGAGACCAAAGCTGACAAAACCAAGCTTTAAGAAAATGGTTTAATTAGTTGTTGTTTTTTTTAAATCTAAATAGGCCTAAACAACATAAAACAATGGACTTCCCTCTTTCATTATTTGTTCAGTATTGCATTATTTTTTACATAAAAAATTTTTTCTTTGCATCCTAAAGTTTTTAATTACTTAAAGAAAACACTATATTATAATCATAGACATAAAATTAATATAGACTGGCCGAAGGAAGTAACTACATGTAACTTGATAACATGTATATCTATTGTATTAGGATTTCCGAATTATGAAAAATTGCATGATCTTCATTCTTAGAGATTAAACAAAACTACACTGCTTCCTTATTTACAATATATGTAATACTTATATAGGTTATGCCTGAAATAGATAGGAATACTTAACTTTTATACTGCTCATAACTGCTGTATAATTAAGTACACAAAATTGCAAGTCACAAATTTTCGTTTTATAAAACTCTTTAATCGGCCAGTCTATATTTATTTATGTCTATGATTATAATATATTTAAAAAAAAAATAGCACATCTTTAAAAAAAAATTTTTAGTTTCTTCTAAAAACTAAAAATATTTAACTTCAAAAATATAACAAAAAAAAAAACAACCTCTCCCAATGTAGCAAAGTTTGAAAAACAGGTTTACAACTTTCCTGCTAGATCTAAGTTTCACAGATGCAGCCAGAGAAAAATATAAATTTTACTTTGAAACGAAAACAAGATTGAATAACATAACATTTTACACACTAACATCCCTGCTGCTGTGGTTGTTGATGTTGTCCACTTGGCGGGGGGAAGCCGTGTATTCAAAGATTCTGTTTCTTGAGTGTTCTCTTGTTTGTATACAAAGTAAATGAAGCAGCAGGTCGTTGTGACACCGGATACAGGCACACACACACACACAGACACACATACAGACACACAGACTCCTGGCCGCTGAGGGGAATGATAAAGCAGAGATCTGTTCCAGGCACGAGCTGATAGAGTGACCTCTGATCGAAAGTAAGCACTTATGAGACTGTTGAACAGGAAGATAGAGACGGAAAGGAGGGGATATGAAAGCTTTTGCGTAGGAAAAACAGACATAAATGAAATACAGACATATATGAAATACAGACATAAATGAAATACAGACATGAATGAAAAACAGACATAAATGAAATACAGACATAAATGAAATACAGACATGAATGAAAAACAGACATAAATGAAATACAGACATGAATGAAAAACAGACATGAATGAAATACATACATAAATGAAATACAGACATAAATGGAAAACAGACACGAATGAAATACAGACATAAACAGACATAAATGAAATACAGACATGGAAGAAATACAGACATGAATGAACTACAGACATGAATGAACTACAGACATAAATGAACTACAGACATGAATGGAAAACAGACACGAATGAAATACAGACATAAATGAACTACAGACATGAATGAACTACAGACATAAAGGAAAAACAGACATAAATGAAATACAGATATGAATGAAATACAAACATAAATGAATACAGACATAAATGAAATACAGATATGAATTAAATACAGATATGAATGAGATACAGACTTGAATGACAGACTTATGTGATTCATAAGCAAGAATGAAATATACTAATAATAAAGCTTTGTCTCCGAGTCCGCAGATTAATTAGGAAGGCAGTATTTCACGGGGATACGCAGTCCCACCTGCGACCTACATATTTTACCACATCCGGAGCAGACATAACAGGTTTTCCGTCGGTGGTTTATTTCGAGACTCTTTTCGACGTCTACGGTCCTCGACGTTATTTTCTTAAATTTGAATCCTTTGGCCTTTGTAATAAATCTCCAACTGCTGACAAGTGCTCTCTTCTATGTCCATCAAAGTTGACAAGTGCTCTCTTCTATGTCCATCAAAGTTGACAAGTGCTCTCTTCTATGTCCATCAAAGTTGACAAGTGCTCTCTTCTATGTCCATCAAAGTTGACAAGTGCTCTCTTCTATGTCCATCAAAGTTGACAAGTGCTCTCTTCTATGTCCATCAAAGTTGACAAGTGCTCTCTTCTATGTCCATCAAAGTTGGCGCCTAAGCAGAATGAAATCTAGACCTAAATGAAACAGAAATAAATGAAGTACTAATGAATGAACTTTGGACATGAATGCAATGCAGACCTAAATGAAATAAGATATTGTTACGATCTCCTCAATCAGGCCTTCTGCAAACACTGCCCAACAACACAACACATCTAAAACATCAACTTGACAACAAGAGCTTCAATAAACAAGGTGGCGATTTATTTACAATTGCATCAACATTAGCCAATAAACACAATTGGCTACACTAACTTCAAATGCTTTGCTACGCTACAGAACTGCCTAACTAATCCCTACAAGTCTCTCTAGCTCGTACAGCTACATTTTCGAGGACTCACAAGGTACAGCACATCCTTCTCTTGCTGTCCTGGACTCAACTGTCCTTTCTTTACACTCTCTCTCTAGTCCGTGAGGACTTTAGATCACATGACCACAACATGGGTCATACTTGCGATTATTAGCAGTAGTGTCCCTTGTCTATCGACAGCTGTTGATCCGTTGACCTGTGTAAATGTTTGTTTGTAAGATGCTTTACTTATTTCGGATGTTCCTTCTAAGTTGAAGATAATTACTTCCTAGTCCAAACCTCCCGCAGGACGACGGGGGATGGGAGCGGGCAGGGTTTGAACCCGGGACCATCAATAAGTCCGAACGACAGTCCAGCGCGCAAACCGCACGACCAGGCAGCCATCTGTGTGATTGGCCTGAGTGGTGTGTGTCAGTAGGCCGCAAACACATTAACCCTTTCAGTCCGCCACTGGAGTTACTACAATATAAATGAAATATAGAAATACAACCCGGGCTCCAGTCTCCATTTATTCCATACAAGAAGCTGGGGAAAGGGCGGTGTGAAAGTCTGCTAAAGTGCATTTTTGACTAGAGTCCATTCGCGCTTTGAAATACATGATGGGAAAGAAAACAAAGGTTACCGGAGTCTGAATTGGATGGAAGACGAGTTTCCATGGTTGAAGGCCAACATGTTTTGCCACTGAGCTATCTAGAAACTCATAGAAATAAGTTTTATTAGTTCTCTGATAGTTTAAAAATGTTAAATATAAAAAAAATATATTAATTAACACTAATTGTTTAATTTTCTTTTCTTGATTTATGTGTTGTAATCAGCATTGAATAATTGTGCATAATTTCACCTTCATCCGAGAATAGGAAGTGGGTGAAATACCGTGTGTAAGATTCTAACCAGACAGACAGATGGTTAAATAGCTCGGTAAAAAGAAAACATTTGGCCAATGTAGGCTACTTAGTAGTTATTTTCTAAATCCTTCTTTAGTGGTTATTTTCTACATCCTTCTTTAGGGGTTATTTTCTACATCCTTCTTTAGTGATTATTTTCTACATCCTTTTTTAGTGGTTATTTTCTACATCCTTCTTTAGTGGTTATTTTCTACATCCTTCTTTAGTGGTTATTTTCTACATCCTTCTTTAGTGGTTATTTTCTACATCCTTCTTTAGAGGTTATTTTCTACATCCTTCTTTAGTGGTTATTTTCTACATCCTTCTTTAGTGGTTATTTTCTACATCCTTCTTTAGTGGTTATTTTCTACATCCTTCTTTAGTGGTTATTTTCTACATCCTTCTTTAGTGGTTATTTTCTACATCCTTCTTTAGTGGTTATTTTCTACATCCTTCTTTAGTGGTTATTTTCTACATCCTTCTTTAGTGGTTATTTTCTACATCCTTCTTTAGTGGTTATTTTCTACATCCTTCTTTAGTGGTTATTTTCTACATCCTTCTTTAGTGGTTATTTTCTACATCCTTCTTGCGACGTTGGGCTCGCTAGCAATAATCCATGACATCTTTCTGTTTAGGGACAAGTCTGGTGAGTGCATGGATAGGTCCTCTGATTCATCTATGAAATGACCTATAGGCCATCAAGCTGAATTACATGGCCACCAAGGCGAACTACGTGGCCACCAAGCTGAATTACGTGGCCGCCAAGCTGAATTACGTGGCCACCAAGCTGAATTACGTGGCCACCAAGCTGAATTACGTGGCCGCCAAGCTGAATTACGTGGGCCATCAAGCTGAATTACGTGGCCGCCAAGCTGAATTACGTGGGCCATCAAGCTGAATTACGTGGCCAACAAGCTGAATTACGTGGCCACCAAGCTGAATTACGTGGCCGCCAAGCTGAATTACGTGGGCCATCAAGCTGAATTACGTGGCCAACAAGCTGAATTACGTGGCCACCAAGCTAAATCACGTAGGCAACCAAGTTGAATTACGTGGGCCATCAAGCTAAATTACGTGGGCAACCAAGTTGAATTACGTGGGCCATCAAGCTAAATTACATGGGCAACCAAGTTGAATTACGTGGGCCATCAAGCTAAATTACGTGGGCAACCAAGGTGAATTACGTGGGCCATCAAGCTAAATTACATGGGCAACCAAGGTGAATTACGTGGGCCATCAAGCTAAATTACATGGGCAACCAAGGTGAATTACGTGGGCCATCAAGCTAAATTACATGGGCAACCAAGGTGAATTACGTGGGCCATCAAGCTAAATTACGTGGGCCATCAAATCTGAATTACTTGGTCCATCAAGCTAAATCACGTGGGCCACCAAGCTGAATTACGTGGGCAACCAAGGTAAATCACGTGGGCCATCAAGCTAAATTATATGGGCAACCAAGGTGAATTACGTGGGCCATCAAGCTAAATTATATGGGCAACCAAGGTGAATTACGTGGGCCATCAAGCTAAATTATATGGGCAACCAAGGTGAATTACGTGGGCCATCAAGCTAAATTACATGGGCAACCAAGGTAAATCACGTGGGCCATCAAGCTAAATTATATGGGCAACCAAGGTGAATTACGTGCGCCATCAAGCTAAATTACATGGGCAACCAAGGTGAATTACGAGGGCCATCAAGCTAAATTACATGGGCAACCAAGGTGAATTACGTGGGCCATCAAGCTAAATTATATGGGCAACCAAGGTGAATTACGTGGGCCATCAAGCTAAATTACGTGGGCAACCAAGGTGAATTACGTGGGCCATCAAGCTAAATTACATGGGCAACCAAGGTGAATTACGTGGGCCATCAAGCTAAATTACATGGGCAACCAAGGTGAATTACGAGGGCCATCAAGCTAAATTACATGGGCAACCAAGGTGAATTACGTGAGCCATCAAGCTAAATTACGTGGGCAACCAAGGTGAATTACGTGGGCCATCAAGCTAAATTACGTGGGCAACCAAGGTGAATTACGTGGGCCATCAAGCTAAATTACGTGGGCAACCAAGGTGAATTACGTGGGCCATCAAGCTAAATTACGTGGGCAACCAAGGTGAATTACGTGGGCCATCAAGCTAAATTAGATGGGCAACCAAGGTGAATTACATGGTCCATCAAGCTAAATTAAGTGGGCCATCAAATCTGAGTTACTTGGTCCATCAAGCTAAATCACGTGGGCCACCAAGCTGAATTACGTGGGCAACCAAGGTGAATTACGTGGTCCATCAAGCTAAATTACGTGGGCAACCAAGGTGAATTACGTGGGCCATCAAGCTAAATTACGTGGGCAACCAAGGTGAATTACGTGGGCCATCAAGCTAAATTACGTGGGCAACCAAGGTGAATTACGTGGTCCAACAAGCTAAATTACATGGGCAACCAAGGTGAATTACGTGCGCCATCAAGCTAAATTACGTGGGCAACCAAGGTGAATTACGTGGGCCATCAAGCTAAATTACATGGGCAACCAAGGTGAATTACGTGGTCCATCAAGCTAAATTACATGGGCAACCAAGGTGAATTACGTGGTCCATCAAGCTAAATTACATGGGCAACCAAGGTGAATTACGTGGGCCATCAAGCTAAATTACGTGGGCAACCAAGGTGAATTACGTGGTCCATCAAGCTAAATTACGTGGGCAACCAAGGTAAATTACGTGGGCCATCAAGCTAAATTACATGGGCAACCAAGGTGAATTACGTGGTCCATCAAGCTAAATTATATGGGCAACCAAGGTGAATTACATGGTCCATCAAGCTAAATTACGTGGGCAACCAATGTGAATTACGTGGGCCATCAAGCTAAATTACGAGGGCAACCAAGGTGAATTACGTGGGCCATCAAGCTAAATTACGTGGGCAACCAAGGTGAATTACGTGGGCCATCAAGCTAAATCACGTGGGCCACCAAGCTGAATTACGTGGACAACCAATGTGAATTACGTGGGCCACCAAGCTAAATCACGTGGGCCACCAAGCTGAATTACGTGGACAACCAATGTGAATTACATGGTCCATCAAGCTAAATTACGTGGGCAACCAATGTGAATTACGTGGGCCATCAAGCTAAATTACGTGGGCAACCAAGGTAAATTACGTGGGCCATCAAGCTAAATTACGTGGGCAACCAATGTGAATTACGTGGGCCATCAAGCTAAATTACATGGGCGACCAAGGTGAATTACGTGGGCCACCAAGCTAAATCACGTGGGCCACAAAGCTGAATTACGTGGCCACCAAACTCAATTACGTGCGCCATCAAGCTAAATTACGTGGGCAACCAAGGTAAATTACGTGGGCCATCAAGCTAAATTACATGGGCAACCAAGGTGAATTACGTGGTCCATCAAGCTAAATTACGTGGGCAACCAAGGTGAATTACGTGGCCACCAAACTCAATTACGTGCGCCATCAAGCTAAATCACGTGGGCCACAAAGCTGAATTACGTGGCCACCAAACTCAATTACGTGCGCCATCAAGCTAAATTACGTGGGCAACCAAGGTAAATTACGTGGGCCATCAAGCTAAATTACGTGGGCAACCAAGGTGAATTACGTGGTCCATCAAGCTAAATTACGTGGGCAACCAAGGTGAATTACGTGGGCCATCAAGCTAAATTACGTGGGCAACCAAGGTGAATTACGTGGTCCATCAAGCTAAATTACATGGGCAACCAAGGTGAATTACGTGGGCCATCAAGCTAAATTACATGGGCAACCAAGGTGAATTACGTGGGCCATCAAGCTAAATTACGTGGGCCATCAAATCTGAGTTACTTGGTCCATCAAGCTAAATCACGTGAGCCACCAAGCTGAATTACGTGGACAACCAATGTGAATTACAGGGCCACCAAGCTAAATCACGTGGGCCACCAAGCTAAATTACGTGGGCCACCAAGCTGAATTACGTGGACAACCAATGTGAATTACAGGGCCACCAAGCTAAATCACGTGGGCCACCAAGCTAAATTACGTGGGCCATCAAATCTGATTTACTTGGTCCATCAAGCTAAATCACGTGGGCCACCAAGCTGAATTACGTGGACAACCAATGTGAATTACAGGGCCACCAAGCTAAATCACGTGGGCCACCAAGCTTAATTACGTGGGCCATCAAATCTGAGTTACTTGGTCCATCAAGCTAAATCACGTGGGCCACCAAGCTGAATTACGTGGACAACCAATGTGAATTACAGGGCCACCAAGATAAATCACGTGGGCCACCAAGCTGAATTACGTGGGCCACCAAGCTGAATTACGTGGGCCACCAAGCTAAATCACGTGGGCCACCAAGCTGAATCACGTGGGCCACCAAGCTAAATCACGTGGGCCACCAAGCTGAATCACGTGGGCCACCAAGCTAAATCACGTGGGCCACCAAGCTGAATCACGTGGGCCACCAAGCTAAATCACGTGGGCCACCAAGCTAAATCACGTGGGCCACCAAGCTAAATCACGTGGGCCACCAAGCTGAATTACGTGGGCCATCAAGATGTTTTTCCGTGAGCCACTATGCCACATACACAAAAGACAACTGTTTAAACTGCATTGTGAAGTGTGTTGTTTTTTTTTTAAGGTCACGTCTGCTATTTACCCCGAGGATAACTCCTCCTATCCTGGCATGTGAAGAATACCACGACCTTCACCTCTGTAGATTTCATCGGCACTATCTACCAACCAGCTGTTTCGAAAAGCAAACTTGAGGTCCTGTCTAGGGGAAGGGGGAGATAATTAATGTTGTTTTCAGATTTGAATGCTACGTGAATGAAAAAAAAATTGTTTCCCGACCTTTAACTTGACCTAGTTGTAGACACCGTTGTACGAAGGTGACATTTTTATCACGTGATCAAGCCTGCTGAAATCTGGCTAGGGGTCATCCATTTATGTGGTTCACATGTAAAAAACAATTAAATGGAGGCGTGTACCTTTTTTTTTAGTGAGGGAGAAGGAAATAAGATTTACGTCATAGGGGCGGTCGTAAGCATGAGAGTATAATGCACCAGGGATGAATGCTAGTAACAAGCCGGGAAGCCTTGCTAAGAAACTTCACTGAACGGCGTAGTGCCTCAAGGCTCCTTTACAAGTCAAGCGACATCGCAGATACTTTCCCTGTAGTTCCCGGAGCTGCGGGCAGGCTTGCAAAACGTGCGCAACCAACTCTTCTGACTTCTCACAATGGCGACAGTGGCGACAAACGGGCATGTACATTTGAACGTGGTGGACACGTCATCTCTGACATTAGAATTCAATCTGACATTAGAATTCAAGTCTGAAATTAGAATTCAAGTCTGACATTAGAATACAAGCCTGACATTAGAATACAAGTCTGACATTAGAATACAAGTCTGACATTAGAATACACGTCTGACATTAGAATACAAGTCTGATATTAGAATACAAGCCTGACATTAGAATACAAGTCTGACATTAGAATACAAGTCTGACATTAGAATACAAGCCTGACATTAGAATACAAGTCTGACATTAGAATTCAAGTCTGACATTAGAATTCAAATCTGACATTAGAATTCAAATCTGACATTATAATACAAGTCTGACATTAGAATACAGGTCTGACATTAGAATACAAGCCTGACATTAGAATACAAGTCTGACATTAGAATACAAGTCTGACATTAGAATTCAAGTCTGACATTAGAATTCAAGTCTGACATTAGAATTCAAGTCTGACATTAGAATACAAGTCTGACATTAGAATACAAGTCTGACATTAGAATACAAGTCTGACATTAGAATACAAGCCTGACATTAGAATACAAGTCTGACATTAGAATTCAAGTCTGACATTAGAATACAAGCCTGACATTAGAATACAAGCCTGACATTAGAATACAAGCCTGACATTAGAATACAAGTCTGACATTAGAATACAAGCCTGACATTAGAATACAAGTCTGACATACCTAAATGGTGTCGACATGGTCGATGTACACCTTATAAATATATTCTGGTTAATGTCCTTTTATTTTATTTTAATTTTTTTTTAGAATGTACATCTACAAAGAAATGTAATAGAAATGAAACTCATTATTTAGACTTAAGTTAAAAGTAAGGTTTCCCTTTCAGACATTGCGATCTGTAGGGTAGAGGATGTAAAGGTCATCTGTTTTAAACATGGAAAAATCTTATTTCGCTGTGGGTATATAGTCATGTGAAATTACGGGATGTGCATTACAAATTCGCTTTCTTATCGACAAGACCTAATTAATGAACAGAGTAAAGCAAGACTTTCATTTATAATAAACGAATATTCACATTTGATTAGAGTAGCACCTTTAGAACGGAGCGGTACAAAAACTCGTTCGTACCTCACTCGGTCAGACTCTATCACCGCCACTCATTGATCAGGTAACATGAAATGCACCAAGATACTTGTGTGTAGTCGTTGAATGAATTCTTTATGTTGTGTCTGTTGTATTTATGTGCATTTTTCTGTTGTGTTGTCATTATATGAGAATATAGTCCTTGTAATCACAACAAATTTCCCTAAGGATCAATAAAGCAGTCTTAGTCTTAGTCTTAGTAAAATCATTAAATTTAGAAAGCCTTCAGGACAGAAGACATAAAAGCAATGTAGCAATTATGCATAAAACACTGAACCATAATCTTCAACTACAAAAAAAAAAAATAAAACCTAATAAGGGCATAAAGTTAAAATGGGGCTAATTTCACCATATGCTAGGACAACTTTATACAAATGTTCCTTCTTCCCTAGTGCTATTAGAGCATTGAATGGATTGCCTGAGTCAGTCAGGAAAATCAATGACTTGGCAGAATGTATGTCATTCATTAACGTGCATGACTAGATTAACCTAAGGCCCACGTAGAACGTAATCATCTTCATTTTTTGACATAACTTCTGTATTTTATAACATAAGAATGCGAAGGTTAGTTCTGTGTCCTGGTAGTTACAGCATTATAAATGTTTAGGATTCTTCATGGCCTTCTGTCAGAAACAAAACACACAACAACATTCTAGATTTCTGCAGCTAAGAAGTAAGGGCACGATCACCTTGACATCTGCCTGGTCTTGGCCGACACCCCCTCCTCCCCGCTTGCCCCTGTGGAACACCAAAACATTTCACACGCGAGTCTCTGGGTCTTATACCAGAGTCTATTTGTCTTATCCCAGAGTTTATTTGTCTTATCCCAGAGTCTATTTGTCTTATCCCAGAGTTTATTTGTCTTATCCCAGAGTTTATTTGTCTTATCCCAGAGTCTATTTGTCTAATCTCTGAGTCTATTTGTCTTATCTCAGAGTTTATTTGTCTTATCCCAGAGTTTATTTGTCTTATATCAGATTCTATTTGTCTTATCCCAGAGTTTATTTGTCTTATCCCAGAGTCTATTTGTCTAATCTCTGAGTCTATTTGTCTTATCTCAGAGTTTATTTGTCTTATCCCAGAGTTTATTTGTCTTATCCCAGATTCTATTTGTCTTATCCCAGAGTTTATTTGTCTTATCTCAGAGTCTATTTGTCTTATCCTATAGTCTATTTGTCTTATCTCAGAGTTTATTTGTCTTATCTCAGAGTTTATTTGTCTTATCTCAAAGTTTATTTGTCTTATCCCAGAGTCTATTTGTCTTATCCCAGAGTCTATTTGTCTTATCTCAGAGTTTATTTGTCTTATCCCAGAGTTTATTTGTCTTATCCCAGAGTTTATTTGTCTTATCCCAGAGTTTGTCTTATCCCAAAGTCTATTTGTCTTATCTCAGAGTCTATTTGTCTTATCTCAGAGTTTATTTGTCTTATCCCAGAGTATATTTGTCTTATCCCAGAGTCTATTTGTCTTATCCCAGAGTTTATTTGTCTTATCCCAGAGTTTATTTGTCTTATCCCAGAGTTTATTTGTCTTATCCCAGAGTTTATTTGTCTTATCCTATAGTCTATTAGTCTTATCCCAGAGTCTATTAGTCTTATCCCAGAGTCTATTTGTCTTATCTCAGAGTTTATTTGTCTTATCTCAGAGTTTATTTGTCTTATCCCAGAGTCTATTTGTCTTATCTCAGAGTTTATTTGTCTTATCCCAGAGTTTATTTGTCTTATCTTAGAGTTTATTTGTCTTATCTCAGAGTCTATTTGTCTTATCCCAGAGTTTATTTGTCTTATCCCAGAGTTTATTTGTCTTATCCCAGAGTCTATTTGTCTTATCCAAGAGTCTATTTGTCTTATCCAAGAGTCTATTTGTCTTATCCCAGAGTCTATTTGTCTTATCCCAGAGTCTATTTGTCTTATCCAAGAGTCTATTTGTCTTATCCCAGAGTCTATTTGTCTTATCCAAGAGTCTATTTGTCTTATCCAAGAGTCTATTTGTCTTATCCCAGAGTTTATTTGTCTTATCCAAGAGTCTATTTGTCTTATCCCAGAGTCTATTTGTCTTATCCAAGAGTCTATTTGTCTTATCCAAGAGTCTATTTGTCTTATCCAAGAGTCTATTTGTCTTATCCCAGAGTCTATTTGTCTTATCCCAGAGTTTATTTGTCTTATCCCAGAGTCTATTTGTCTTATCCCATAGTCTATTTGTCTTATCCCAGAGTTTATTTGTCTTATCCAAGAGTCTATTTGTCTTATCCAAGAGTCTATTTGTCTTATCCAAGAGTCTATTTGTCTTATCCCAGAGTCTATTTGTCTTATCCCAGAGTCTATTTGTCTTATCCCAGAGTCTATTTGTCTTATCCTAGCGTGTCTAGATTTTATCCTAGTCTCTGGGTCAGTGGCGTAGCTATGGTGCTGGGAGGGCGGGGGGTCCTAATTCAAAAGTCCTCCCGTGCCTCCACTTGACGGAGGCCCCCCCCAAATGAATGTCCTATTTTTATTTTACATTAATTATTAAATATTACGCCACGGCGATGTAATTTATGTGGAGTTAAAATACTAGACAGCATTGATCTAGATTCTAGATGATATTATAAACGCCTTGGCTGCACAGAAAGCACGGCGATATGAATTGAGATTTGTCACTCGACAATAAACAACGCATTAGCCATTTAACTCTTTCTCTCCGTAATTATTTACCACATTCTGGTGGAATCAACGCTGGTATCGTCAGTTAGGAGAGAAAGAGTTAAAAAGTCTTAAATGATTTTTTAAAAAATGTTACTTGTATACTGTACCAAATGGAATTTAGGCTTTCATTTATTAAGTGTATTATCTCATGTCATGATGTCTAATGTCAAAATGCAGGGGCCCCTAAAAAAAATTTCAACTCCCCCGGGATTCAAATCACTAGCTACGTCGCTGCTCTGGGACTTTATCTTAGAGTCTGAAGAGAAAGGGGAGATAAGAAGGAATTCTAAATACAAGATTAATCTTCTCTCCCCTTCCATTGGTCCACTCTTAAGATGCACTTGTCGTACTTTGACATGTATTTGGTCAGCCCACAGTAACACAATTGTTGATATCATTGGTCAGTTTCCTTTTTTTTTTTTTTTTCATTGTTTCTTTCTAAACCTTAAGGTCTACAGAGTGTCAAGGACAACATTGAACATTTCTGTATTGAGGTAAACTCTTATTGCGGACACATTGTCTCTCAATGATTCTTTGTACTATGCCACAACACAGCAAGGTCTTGACACCTGAATAATATGGAGCGATGCAACTAGGTCCAGATATCGTTGTTATGTGAGGCATCACAGGATCATAAGATATTTGTGTAGTATGGAGCAATGCAACTAGGTCCACATATCTTTGTTATGTGAGGCATGGCAGGATCATAAGATATTTGTGTAGTATGGAGCAATGCAACTAGGTCCACATATGGTTGTTATGTGAGGCATCACAGGATCATAAGATATTTGTGTAGTATGGAGCAATGCAACTAGGTCCACATATCTTTGTTATGTGAGGCATGGCAGGATCATAAGATATTTGTGTAGTATGGAGCAATGCAACTAGGTCCACATATGGTTGTTATGTGAGGCATCACAGGATCATAAGATATTTGTGTAGTATGGAGCAATGCAACTAGGTCCACATATCTTTGTTATGTGAGGCATGGCAGGATCATAAGATATTTGTGTAGTATGGAGCAATGCAACTAGGTCCACATATCTTTGTTATGTGAGGCATGGCAGGATCATAAGATATTTGTGTAGTATGGAGCAATGCAACTAGGTCCACATATCGTTGTTATGTGAGGCATGGCAGGATCATAAGATATTTGTGTAGTATGGAGCAATGCAACTAGGTCCACATATCGTTGTTATGTGAGGCATGGCAGGATCATAAGATATTTGTGTAGTATGGAGCAATGCAACTAGGTCCACATATCGTTGTTATGTGAGGCATGGCAGGATCATAAGATATTTGTGTAGTATGGAGCAATGCAACTAGGTCCACATATCGTTGTTATGTGAGGCATGGCAGGATCATAAGATATTTGTGTAGTATGGAGCAATGCAACTAGGTCCACATATCGTTGTTATGTGAGGCATGGCAGGATCATAAGATATTTGTGTAGTATGGAGCAATGCAACTAGGTCCACATATCGTTGTTATGTGAGGCATGGCAGGATCATAAGATATTTGTGTAGTATGGAGCAATGCAACTAGGTCCACATATCGTTGTTATGTGAGGCATGGCAGGATCATAAGATATTTGTGTAGTATGGAGCAATGCAACTAGGTCCACATATCGTTGTTATGTGAGGCATGGCAGGATCATAAGATATTTGTGTAGTATGGAGCAATGCAACTAGGTCCATATATCTTTGTTATGTGAGGCATGGCAGGATCATAAGATATTTGTGTAGTATGGAGCAATGCAACTAGGTCCACATATGGTTGTTATGTGAGGCATCTTAGGATCATAAGATATTTGTGTAGTATGGAGCAATGCAACTAGGTCCACATATCTTTGTTATGTGAGGCATGGCAGGATCATAAGATATTTGTGTAGTATGGAGCAATGCAGCCTTGTCCAGATGTCTTTAAAATACGAAGCAGGGCACCCTTGTTTTCACTCGGGCATCCTGGAGTCGTCTCCCTTTTACCCAAGACAAATGACGCCAATGCCGCTAATCTTGCATCATTCACACTGCATAGCCACCTACCAATCGCTAACCTCTTCCCACAGCCACCCATAGAAACACACCCCCCAACACACACACACACTATAACATTTGGTCGTCTCGAAGGTCCCGTGCTCCTACCCTGCCCGCCGCCATCTCTCGTCGTCCTGCGGGAGCTTTAGGCTAGGATGCAGATTATCTTCAACTCCGAAGAAGCATGTCAAACATGTTATAAACAAAAGATGTTACAATACAGCCATGCCCAGATGACTTTGTAATTTGGGTCAGGGACAGGAAACGTCTTCAGACATCTATTTAAAAAGTCGAAATGTCTGTTAATATAATAATAGGCTGAAGACACGAAACAAAAAAAATTTAAGCTAAAAATAGCTTACACTCCAGTAAAGTTTTATTTGACACACATACACAAGGCCGGATTTAAGAATGTGGCGGATCCTAAATTTTTTCGAAAGCTTTAATAAAAATTCCCTTATAATAAAAATACTAATATCTAAAAGCATTCAATATTATACCAGAAAGAGAGTTTTTGCAAATTTAATTTTTGTTTCGAATAAAGTATAAAGTTCTTTTATATGCATATTTTAGTAACCAAAAAAAACAACATTTTTAGGGTTTACACAATGTAGTAAATCCGAAGTCATTACTATGGTGTAGTAACGAAAACCAAAATAAAAAATACGTACATTAAAAAGTTAAGTTCTCTATTGATTGCACCTTACTTGTGGAGGACCCTGGGCAGTAGCCCCACCTGACCTCCCTTAAATCCGGCCCTGCACATACACACTTATGAACATACACCGACAGACAGACGTAAAAAACCACAGCCTGAAGACAACATCAGCCTCATGGACGTGTGCAAAAAGAGATGCTTTCTTGAAGCTCCCCCCCCCCTCCCACATGAGTTAGATCTTTCCGATAAAACGTCTGGCATTACTCAACACTGGCAAATATCTTGCTTCAGTTTAGAGGGGGGGGGGGCGGTCTGCCCAGCCTGAATGGAAGTAACGAAGCATTGTATCTACTGCTAGAGTTTCTTACCCTGCCCTTCCCTGCTCCCAGACAAAATGTATCTCTGGTGCTGATATGAAAGAGAACCTCTAGATCACTAAAAAAAAAAAAAAAAAAAAAAAAAATTCTTTTAAAAACAAATTATCTAAGGAAAAGAACTCCGCTCCTAGAACTATATATCTAAAATTGTAGAAGTTATCTCCCTCGTTCGATTTCATATGAAATAACTAATTACCAATACTTAATTGACTAATTGTTACATTGTTCAATTGATTCATGTTTGTTTTGTTAGGTACAATAATTATTTAAAGTTTCAACCAGATCTGAGAAAGGGTGTGGGAGAAATTACGTTCACAAGCGTTTTACCGTTGATAAAGTCCAGTGGGGAATCGGCGCCGAAAGTGCCATTATCCCGTCGACAGACAGAGTGAGTTGATATAAGCTTTTTGTAAAATTTGGTGTATTGTGTGATGTTTTTTTTTTTTAATGTTTTTTGTCACGTACACTGTTTGAAACAAAAAAAAAGCACATTAAAAATATTTCTTTTTAAAGACAATACCTCCTTTATACAGCTTGTAGAGCACCGGTTCTCAACCTTTGAAGCTCGGCGACCCCTTTTTACAACCCCCCACTCTACCGCGCCCCCCCCCCAGGCACACACACTCACACAGCAATAGAAGAATAGACAAAACAATTCCTTTTTTCGATGGTCTTTGGCGACCTAAGGGGGTCGACAGGTTGAGAACCCCTGTTTTTGAGCAATGTTTTTTTTCTCTTAAATATTAATGAATGTTAAATTAAAAACCAAGGGATATTATTTTAACGTCCCCCCTCTCCTCCCGTTCACCCCTAGAAAGAATTCTGGTAAAGGTGATGTAAGTATAGGTCGTACTTTAAAGTATGCCAATGATTTGAATGTAAGCATTTAGATCTAGACTTATAAGAGGTGTGCAAAAGTTTCCTGAACATTCATTTATTCAACACTTGAACCAATACAGCCTTACATTCGGAAACTCCAGAAGGCGATAGGCCTTTCAAGAATGCGATAGTCCTTTCAAAACCGACGTTGGATCTAGACCTAGAATCCTAACTCTAGATCTCTAGCCAAATTTATTTCACTTTTTACATAAAAAAAATTATAACGGTCAAACAAGGGTTTTTCCCCATGTTGTCATTTCTGCATCAATTATTGAAAAATATGCAGGTCGCAACTGGGTTATAGTCATGTGAAACACTCATACTTAATTTTCGGATTCGAAGACATTGCCTTTATTATTTGATCTACATACACATTATCATATGCTTATCTTATCTTATCTTATTTTATGTAAAACAGACGTTACTTCAAAAAAGAAGATGATTACGTTCTACGCGTCATGCATCTAGTCATTCATGCTAACCATTGACTTCAATTCTGCCAAGAAACTGGTTTTTCTGGTTGGCTCAGGCAATCCATTCAATGCTCTAATAGCACTAGGGAAGTAGGAGCATTTGTACAAATTTGTCCTAGCATATGGGCCTTTATCTTTGTGTCTTTGTGTTGAAGTACCCTGCAAACTTTTCTTTTATTGAGGCATGCTACGTGTTTTAGTGTTATGATTCCGCTAATTATACTAATTAGAAGGCTGTACTATGCCATTGGATCCTTTTGGCGGCGTCTTTAACTCACATACACAGTTTCCAGAAAACTGTCGGGACATTTGTCCACTGGGGAAAAAAAAGTGACGCTTTCCTTGCTGTCATATGAAGAACGCTCTTAGAGGGACTTACGGCTCGACCCCATTTCTCGTATTTTCTATTACATATTTCATATGCTAGGACAAATTTGTGCAAGTCCTCCTTCTTTCCAAGTGCCTCTAGAGTATAGAGCTGGTTGCCTGAATCAGGAAAATTAAGGAGTTAACAGAGTCTCTTATTAACATGCACGATTAGATTAACACATGCATACGAGTAAGACGTAATGATCTTCTCCTTTGAAGGAACGTCTGTAATTTAAGATAAGATAAGACAAGATAGGACAAGATAAGATAAGATAAGAGGGCTGCTGACGTAAAGGGGGTAGGGAACTCTTCAGTGAAAAATTGAGAAACGTCGTGGACCAAAAACAAAACACACACCAGTGGAGTAGCTAGAAATTTGACATCATTTGGTGGCCCGGGGGATGGGGGGGGGGTTGACCTCTTTAGGGTGCCCCTGCATTTTGACATTCGACATCATGACATGAGATAATGGCGTAATATTTAATATTTAATGTAAAAAAAAAAATCAAAGACTCATTTGGGGGCTCCTCTCAATTAGGATTTTTAACTTCTCTCCCCACCCCATACCATAGCTACACCACTGACACACACATACACATCTTAGTTGCTAAATTTTTGTTTTCATGTTATGGGTTTTCAATTTCTTCCTTAAATTGCGAATAAAATGTTTGGCTTGCTTTTATTTATTTTTTTCATTTCCTGTGTAGCTCTTGAACTGTGAGAAAAAAACTGTGTACAAGAAATTAATTAATAGAGTTAGCACTTTACAGCAGAGATAAACGCGCTATCTTGGCAACAAGTTGGATAGCAAACTGAGCTATTGCTTTACTGTAAACTTGACGTACGAGCTTCATTAGGTCTTAAAGCCAGGCTTGAGACTTCCTTCCTCTGATATCCTGGGACAATAAACAACTTTGACATGATGTGTGTGTAAGAGTGTGTGTGTGTGTGTGTGTGTTATCTTCTCGTCCAAAACTTTGTGAAATTTTATGCGTTTTTTTTTTTTACTGTGTATCAGTCTCAAAATTTGTCATTTTCACTTATCTTTATTTTTACGCTAGTCTCTCTCTCTTCTTCCTTCTCTCTCTTTTTCTTCTTTCCTCTTTCTCTCTCTTTCTTTTTTCCTCTCTATCTCTCTCTTTTTTTCTTCTTTAATTCCTCTCTCTTTTTTCTTCTTTAATTCCTCTCTCTCTTTTTCTTCTTTAATTCCTCTCTCTCTTTTTCTTCTTTAATTCCTCTCTCTCCTTTTCTTTATTAATTCCTCTCTCTCTCTTTTCTTCTTTAATTCCTCTCTCTCTTTTTTTCTTCTTTAATTCCTCTCTCTCTCTCTTTCTTCTTTAATTCCTCTCTCTCTTTTTCTTCTTTAATTCCTCTCTCTTTTTTTCTTCTTTAATTCCTCTCTCTCTCTTTTTTTCTTCTTTAATTCCTCTCTCTCTCTCTTTTTCTTCTTTAATTCCTCTCTCTTTTTTTCTTCTTTAATTCCTCTCTCTCTCTCTTTTTCTTCTTTAATTCCTCTCTCTCTTTTACTTTATTAATTCCTCTCTCTCCTTTTCTTTATTAATTCCTCTCTCTCTCTCTTTTTCTTCTTTAATTCCTCTCTCTCTTTTTCTTTATTAATTCCTCTCTCTCTTTTTCTTCTATAATTCCTCTCTCCCTTTTTCTTCTATAATTCCTCTCTCTCGTTTTCTTCTATAATTCCTCTCTCTCTTTTTTTTCTATAATTCCTTTCTCTCTTTTTCTTCTTTAATTCCTCTCTCTCTCTCTCTCTCTCTCTCTTTTTCTTCTTTAATTCCTCTCTCTCTTTTTCTTCTTTAATTCCTCTCTCTTTTTCTTTTTTAATTCCTCTCTCTCTTTTTTTTATTCTTTAATTCCTCTCTCTTTTTTTTCTTCTTTAATTCCTCTCTCTCTCTTTTTATTCTTTAATTCCTCTCTCTTTTTTTCTTCTTCCCTCTCTCTGTTTCTTTTCTCACTCTCTCTCTCCTTCTTCTTCTTCTCTCTCTCTCTCTCTTTCCCTCCTAATTTGTTTCTTCTTTCCATTTATTATTTTTCCTTTGCTCTTTCTCTTTGTTTTCTGCTTTCTTCCTTAGTATCTCTCATTTGTTTTTATTTCTGTCAGAAGTTACTTTGTCTTTATCTCCCGTTCTATTTCTATCTCCTTTTTGAGTTGTAGATATTTGTTTCTCGTTTGCGCTCAGCTTCATTTCCAAGTGCTAAATCTATAGTTATCAGGTTGTCTTTCTTTCTCTCAGTCTGTCTTTCCCCTTCTCTCTCTCTCTCCCTCTCTCTTCCTCTCATTCTCTCTCTCTTGCCTCTCTCTCTTTCTCCATCTCTCTCTCTCTCTATCTCCCTCCCTCTCTCTCTCCCTCTCCCTCTCCCCTCTCTCTTTCTCTCTCACTCCCTCTCTCTCTCCCTCTCTCTTCATCTCTCCCCTTTCTCTCCCCCTCTCTCTCCCTCTCTCCCCTCTCTCTCCCCCTCTCTCTCCCTCTCTCTCTCCCTCTCTCTCTCTCCCACTCTCCCTCTCCATCTATCTCCCTATCCCTCTCTCTCTCTCTCTCTCTCTTTTTTGTTACATTTTCTCTAGCTTAGTGATGCCCACCCTAATTCGACCTGCGGGCCATTATAATTTCTGACACTCGTGTCGCGGGCCACATGAACGAAAAGGTAAAAAAAAAAAATGAAATGAAATTGACCTGAATTTCTAACTAATTGATTAGAAACCCGTGGATCTAGTACTTACACAAAGGAATTGGATATCTGAAGCGACTTTTTTCACGCTTCAGAAAATGTCTTAATTTCTTTACTTGAAATAGAGCAACATTGTAGCAAGCTTTACTACCGACTCATTTTCTTGTCGCTTTTTGGTAAATATTCCCATCGATATCCTCCAATCTGTAGGCGTAGTTTAACAATCTTTTATTCGCGGCTCAAACCAAGAATGACGTCATGTTTGTTTTATAATGACGTTTATATGTTGTTCTTTTTTTTTTAAATAGCCAGACTTTCTTTACAAATCAAATATGTTGGCTTATGATCAGCTCCACAAAAAAAAAGTTAAGATTTGATTTAACAATTGATGGTACCAATCAATTAAAGAAAAATTGAGGGCCCATACATAAGTCAACCTTTTTCTTTTTTTTTTTTTTTTTGGAGAGAGGGGGGGGGGGGGGGCCCGCGGGCCGTATTTTGGGCATCACTGCTCTAGCTCTTAATTTTGTTTCTTTCTAAACTGGTTCCCTAGTGTACCTGAACCACTTAATAATTTACTTTTCTTTTGGCTCTACATTTCTCTTACTTTCTCTTGTACCTTCTCTCCTACCTTCTCTTTCTTTCTCTTGTCTTTTCTCCCTTATCTGGGACAGTGTCTTTGATTCCGAATATTAGTGATGAGTACATCGTGACTACGCAGACACAGTTGTGGCCTGGATACTTTCACTCATTTCGTACAGACAAAGCCGTTGCCCGCTAGCAGTCTGTTTAAGTTTTCTTATACGATACAAAACATACTAAGAGTAGTATCAACAGCTGATCGACATAACATAAAAAATTCTCCAAAACGATCTATATAATTACTATTAAGAATACATAGTTTTTTTGTACAGGTGAATTTGTCATTGAGTCATTTTCCTTGCACCAATGTCGTCATCAGTTTCTGTCCTAAAACAAAACAATTCGGTTCTAGATTAATATCCAATAGTTAAAACTATTAGAGATTATTACCCGAAGATAAACCGTGTCAAGGACGCATAATGGAGTGTCCCTCTTGTCAACTTCAAGAAGATGTCAATGCGAATGAAATCTCATTTTTTTTCCCGCTAGTTAACTGCCTCTTCGTTTTATAATAATTTGTAAGCCATAGAGGGAAAGTCTTATGCTTCCTCTTATCTTATCTTATATAATACAGACGTTAATTAAAAAAGAAGATGATTACGTCCTACGCGTCATGCATTTGGTCATGCATATTAACAAATGACTTAAAATTCTGCCAAGTCACTGGTTTTCCTGGCTAGCCCAGGCAACCCATTCCATGCTCTAATAGCACTAGGGAAGAAGGAGTATCCTCTACATTGAAACTGTTTCGTGCTATAAATGGAATGTCTTAGAAAATTTGATCTGCAGTGCCATAAAGTGAAAATAAAATGTATCATGCACATTTTGAAAAGCAAAGCTTATAAACACGTCCTTTATTTCGCACACCGGATGCACCAAACAGCTAGCTATTTATAGTTTTTCTGCCATGTATGAAAATGCCCTGCTGGCAGTGTACATTTACTTCTTCTCTTTGGTTCTTATTCTTTAAAATGTCGATATTGTACATGGTCTGGTGACTGCGGTTATTTCTTCTGTTAAAGGGAAACGCCGATGGTTTTTCAAATTTGAGTTATTGACATATTTAAATTCGGCGTAAAAAAGTTGTAATAGTAAACATTTTTACCATTTTTCATTTAAATGCTTAGAAACATTTATATTAAATAAATTAGCCTGTAAATTCTTGATATCTTTAAAAAAAAATTGTTTTTGTTTTAGGTAGGCAAACGTCACTTATACCTCACAGGGAAAAGGGAAACTCGATTTAACCAATGGTATCGCTTCATTCTCACAGTAGCTGTTGGGCTTTGTGACCGCCTAGTCCAGAGCTTTGGTACGGTTATATACGCTTACTATCTCCATGCCTCTACCATTAAGCATTGGGGGGGGGGGAGGAGCAAGTAGTTTTTACGTAAGGCTACATTCATGGCGTGGGGGCATATATGAAGATAGATAGATAGATAGATAGATAGATAGACAAATAGATAGATAGATAGATAGATAGATAGACAGACAGATAGACAGATAGACAGATAGATAGATAGATAGATAGATAGATAGTTAGATAGATAGATAGATAGATAGATAGATAGATAGATAGATAGATAGATAGATAGATAGATAGATAGATAGATAGATAGATAAATAGACAGACAGACAGACAGACAGGCAGACAGACAGACAGAGAGACAGATAGATGGATAGATAGATAGATAGATCTAAAAATATTAGGATAACCAACCCGAGAAAAAAAAACACTTTCACCTTAGCCCCTCCCTGTCCCAAAGTAAATAGATAGTCCTGTCCGTCTGACTGATTCTTACAAACTGGTCAGTGTAAGGCTACGTGTAGTCGGTCATGACAAGACAACAAAGCGAGTGTCTGTAGTTGGTTGACTGGTCAGGCGAGAAAATACACACTGCCGTGGTTAGTCAAGCATGTAAATACACTTTTTTTTTCTTTGCTTACAAGATCAAGATTTAACTGTATAGACACAGATCTATTTCTTTTACGAGAATGTAAACTTTACTGTACGGTTTTCCGCTATACAGTAAGTCAATAGATTAAATTAATAGGTTTGTGTGACGTCACATAGAAAACCGGTGAAAGTCTGACCGTTTTGGATGCGCAGGAAAATTATGTCAGAAAAACATCAATTTCTAAGATATTATTGCAAATAAAAAAAAAAAGAATTTATTCTTTATTTGTAAATCCAAACACATCGAAAATTGTCAAAACCAGTGATGCCCAAAATACGGCCTGCGGGCCAGATCCGGCCTGCAACGTGCTTCCATCCGGCCAGACGAAATGTCAGCACAAATTATAGAAAATTCCCCCTCCCCCCCCCCCCTAAACAAAATGTTCAAAATGTATCTTTATCTATGTTAGGGCCCTCACTTTGTTCTAATGGATTATTACCAAGGCAATTAACATTTGTGCGTTCATGAAATAGGACTACAGAATCTACTAGGAAAAGTGAAAAGACCTTTACTTTTTTTTAATTGTAGAACATCATACCATTGCTAGCCAACATGTTTATTTTTATAAAGAAAGTGTGGCTGTTTTTAAAAAAAAAAAAAAAAAAGAAAAAAAACAATACAATATAAACAGAACTTACGCCATTTTTTTAAAGTGTAAAGATAAAAATCAAATATCCCAATAATTCAATGTAAGTAGGGCCTACTAGATCCTCGGGTTTGAAATAAAATAGTTTCAGGTCAATTTTATCAAGTTTTGGTATCTTTTCCATCATGTGGCCCGTGTTGGAAATTAAAAATGGCCCGCAGATTGAATTAGGTTGGGGATCGCTGGTCAAAACCATCACCAGAGTTTCCCTTTAATAAAGCCGGAACAAAAGCTTCTCAGTCTCAACGTGGCTCTCGGGTGTAAACGTTTGTTAGAGGAGAAGGTTAGGCCCCACTTGAAAGCAAAACAAAATTCTCGATGGGGCGCCTAAAGGCTGAGTCCATTGCACTGGCAGACTGGAAGATATTCACAACAAACATGTCACTACCAAGACACCGTTACTCAAGGGGCTCTTTTTATGGCGGCACCTTTACGACTGGTGTGGTAAAGAGAAAGAATATGAGGAAGTTTAGCTGGTGTGCTCGGCCTTCGGCCTCGCTTCTAACCCGAGCACCTTGGGATGCGAGCCATCGGTAATAGAGATGTAACAGAGATGTATCAAATTTGCATCTGCTTGTATTTTTCCAAGACGAAACAGTTTGTTCATACAAGGAGATGGAGGCGAGCTTCCGTGTGCCTAGAATGCCAAGACCCTTCCAGTCAATTCTTAAAACAATGACAAAGAAGAAGAAATGTCGATGAAACCGAGTGAAATGCTGATAATTGAGTAGATGATATATGGCCTCTTTTGTCTCGAAAGGCAATGGATGCGCCCAAATGAGTCACTGGTTTTGGTTTAATCTTGAGACGGGGCAGAATCTGGTGTGGCTAATCAAGCCAATTCTAGAGCGGCAGACTTTGCCACAATTTATACATGTGTATGCCTCTGATTCAGGGCTAGCGGACAGGGCAGCTTTCTTTTTTCCCCTCTTGATTAAGGCCGCTTCAATTCTTTTGTTCTCAGCGAGGGTTGTCCCAGCACGCACAGTCTGTCTCCATACACTCCGGTCTTTGGCTATGTTTTCCCACATACTTTCGCTGATGCCTGTGGCTCTCATGTCTCGCCTGCAGACATCTCTATATGTTAGTCTTGGGCGGCCCTTGGGTCTGACTCCTTCCACAAGCTCAGCATATAAGATATCTTTCGGGTAGATGATAGTGATTGAAATCTATCTCTTTGAAAGCTGTTGTTGGAAGACATAACTTTGGCTGGGGTCGAAGTAGAGAAACGAGCCCAAATTTTTTTCTCTACGTTTGTTGGAGAACAATACATCTTAAGTCGATGGCTAGAGATCATAAGACGTATAAGGGCTAGTTTAAATTAAGACAGTAGTAAATATGACTGTTATGACTAGTGAATGTAATTTTGATGAAAGTTGTGACAGTTGTCGCCGCACAATCGACAGCAGTACTAGCAAAACTTAAAGCGCTAGGGAAAGACAAAGGCATAGACTCGACACTAAAATCAGACTGATGCGCTCCTTGGTCAAGGCCACCTTCTTATATGCTTGCTAATTTTGGACGCTGACTGCAGACCTCGAGAGGAGGATCCTAGCAATGAAATCGAGATGCTACAGAAAGATCCTAGGTATCACAAAGCCCGCATCACAATTAGAAAAAGAATTAATTAATACAGCACTTGGACCCCATTGTGTCGTGCCAAGTACTTAAAAAAAATCAAACTTAAACTCTATGACCACATCACAAGTTTCATATGTCCAAGGCAAATAACAGAGAGGAATGGAGAAAGGCGGTCAAAAGATCTTGTGTGGTGCCCCAACGGTCCCGTAGACTAAGGCAGCGGTTCTCAACCTTTTTGGCTCGGCGACCCCTTATTATAATCCCCCACTCTGCCGCGACCCCCACCCACACAGCAATAGAAGAATAGACAATAACAATTTCGATGGTCTTATGCGACCCCTGGCAAATCGACAATCGACCCCCAAGGGGGTCGCGACCCACAGGTTGAGAACCCCTGGACTAAGGGATAGGTGATGGTGATAGTAAATGTGCTGGTTTTGTCTGGCCAGTAATGTTGTTGTAATCTAGAGACAAACTCATTGATCTAAGTTGTTGACATGTTGAATGAATAAGTCGATGAGAGGTGCAACGATTGGTTGATTGACGAAAGACAGGGAAGGGGGGTGGGGTGGAAGCATGGTAGGCAGGGGCGGACTGGTTTTATGGACATTTGATCTTTCGGTAAAACTCTAGATTAATAAAAATCTATAAGAAAACGTATAGCTGAGTTGTCACTGACAATTATAGAACCATAACACAAACACACTGAGCATGAAAGTAGCATAAAGCAAAAATAAATAATAAATAAACTATGTTACAAGACAGATTGTGTAGAAACACAAACTCAAAGTCTGCCCCCGAAGTGGTCCACCCTGGTAGGTAAAAATGCAGGTTTCAATTTTTTTCAGAAAGAACATAAGAATGAAATTCTATCAAAGACAATGATAGAGAAGAATGGAGAAAGAAGGTTGAACGATCTTGTGTGGTGCCCCAGCGGTCCAGCAGACCAAAGGATAGGTGTAAGTGAATGTGACGGTAGATGTGAGCCTGCCTAACTGATTTCTTATAATGAATATCTAATTGGTCTAATTGTTTTGTAAAGGGTCAATCTCTGATTCAAATCCTCAAGAAAAAAACATTTTCGTAAAAAAAAAAAAAGTTATATGTACTATGTCTAAGGTAGTGATGCCTAAAATACGGCCCACGTGCCAGATCCGGCCCGCGACGTGGTTCTATTCGGCCCGACGAAAAGTGGAGAAAATCCCCTCTCCAAAAAAAAAAGGTTGAAAAATGTATCTTAACCTACTTTAGGGCTCTCATATTCTCTCTGATGTATTGCTACCATGACTATTAACATTTTTGCGTTTATGAACTGGGACTCTGAATGTAGAATCTACCAGGAAAAGTGGGCGGATCTTTATTTTTATTTTTTTTGTGGAACATGATAATAAGCCAACATCTTTGTTTTATAAAGAATGTGTGTCTGTTTAAAAAAAAAAGTAACAACATATACATCGACCTTATAAAATAAATATGGGGGCATCATTGGTTTGAACCCGAATAAAAGATTGATTAACTACAACTAGAAATTAGAGGATCGATGGGAATATTCACCAGAAAGAGACAATAAAATGAGTCCTTTTTAAAGGCACCTTTACTGTTGCTAACATTTTAAGTACAGAAATGAATCTATTTTCTAACGCGTTAAAAAATATATAAAAAATATAATCGTAAAATATCACTTGAATGTAGTTTTAAATCCATTGGGGTTCTGGTAAAATATTTCCAAAACAATTTTATTTCAATTTTGTAACTTTTCGGTCATGTGGCCCTCGAGACGAGTGTTGGAAATTAAAATGGCCCGCAGGTCGAATTAGGTTGGGCATCTCTTCTCTGGTATGTAGTTCATGCGATAATATAAAAAAAACTACTTATTAATTGTTGTTTTAAATTACGTTTAACTTATATGCAGACTAAATAGATTTTTTTTCGCTTTAAAAAAATAAACTTTTTTTGTGTGTAAATGTAGTAATTAGCATGACAGAACTAACATAACTTTAAAAATCTAAAACCATTTGCATAAATGTGTTAAAAATATGGTAAATGGTCGTCTCCGCTTCTAAAGGGCCTCCCGTGTTTGTTACTAATAAAGTAAATTGTTGTAAGACTGGTGTATTTTTATGAAAAACTGCTTGCATAAGTGACTTTTTCGCTTTCAGAAAAGAAAAAAAGTAGCCGTTGCATCAGAACTTTGAATGATCTAAAATATTATTGTGTCAGATTTTCACTATCTTTTCTAGTTTACGAGATCTAGTCGGGGCGGACGGACAGACATTCCACAAAAGACTAATAGCATCTTTTCGGGGGCCGCTAAAAATTTAAAAAATTCCAATCATGTACATGATGTGTTATTGTTAGTTTATTTTAGATGTACTAAAATGTATCACCCAGTTGTGTGTAAAATATTTTACTTCTTTTGAAGCTTAAACATAATTTTAATTAAATGTTTCTAGGTTTTCAAAACGATATTTGCTTCCCTTTAATCTTTGCCTAAACTTACTTTCCTTTTATTTTGGTCTAAACTTTATTCACTTTTATTTTGGTCTAAATTTATGTCATTTTCATTTTGGTGTAAACCTACTTCCTATTTATCTTGGTCTAAACTTACTGTCAATGTTATCTTGGTACAAACTTTCTTCACTTTTATTTTGGTCTAAATTTATGTCATTTTCATCTTGGTGTAAACCTACTTCCTAGTTATCTTGGTCTAAACTTACTGTCAATGTTATCTTGGTACAAACTTTCTTCACTTTTATTTTGGTCTAAATTTATTTCATTTGCATCTTGGTGTAAACCTGCTTCCCTCATAAAGCGCTGGTTGTGTATGTGTATGTGTTTCGTGTGTGAATGTTGTTCGAATTTTTTCATCCATATTGTTTTTGTAAAGTAGTTACGCTGAAGTGGTCAATTGTAGTCAAACTGAATTTCCATTTGATTGGATCAATAAAATTATCTTATCTTTTCTTATCTTTTATCTTGGTGTAAACTTACTTTCCCTATATCTTGGTCTAAATTTACTTCATTTTTTATCTTGGTCCAAACTTTCTTCACTTTTATCTTGGTCCAAACTTTCTTCACTTTTATCTTGGTCCAAACTTTTTTCACTTTTATCTTGGTCTAAACTTTCTTCATTTTTATCTTGATCTAAACTTTCTTCACTTTTATCTTGGTCTAAACTTTCTTCACTTTTATCTTGGTCCAAACTTTCTTCACTTTTATCTTGGTCTAAACTTATTACCCTTATATCTTGGTCTAAATTCACTTCATTTTTTATCTTGGTCCAAACTTTCTTCACTTTTGTCTTGGTCTAAACTTTCTTCACTTTTATCTTGGTCTAAACTTTCTTCACTTTTACCTTGGTCTAAACTTTCTCCACTTTTATCTTGGTCTAAACTTTCTTCACTTTTATCTTGGTCTAAACTTTCTTCACTTTTATCTTGGTCCAAACTTTCTTCACTTTTATCTTGGTCTAAACTTATTTCACTTTTATCTTGGTCTAAACTTATTACCCTTATATCTTGGTCTAAATTCACTTCATTTTTTATCTTGGTCCAAACTTTCTTCACTTTTGTCTTGGTCTAAACTTCACGTTTGAAGACGATGTGACTTAAATCCTACCATAATACTTTATCTGCTCTGACCCTCAACTAAAAGTACACGACCGACCAGGTCATCTTGCATTACGTGACCTTGGAATATGTTACACTTTTGTTATCTAATTTTGTTTGGGTGTGTTGTTTTTTCTTTCGTCGAAATTTATACACAAAAAAAAAAACCAACAACTGTCTAGTTGCAAAAGTTTATTATCTTCTTTACACGATATATAAACCTTTTTTTTTTTTACATTACCTCTATTCAATTCAGAACTTCATGGAATGTGGAACTTGGACGCTGATCTCAAAAAGGGCTCTAGAAATTTAACAGTTGGTGTAAATCGCAGAGAAAAGAATTACTAACGTGTTAGCCAAACAAGGAAACTCTAGCTTTACTGTTATAATTTTTCAATTTAAAAAAAAAATTTGGTTAGAGAACTAGATCTCGGTCTAGATCCAACATCGGTTTTGAAAGGAAATTTCCAATATAAAGCAAGAGTTTAACAAATTAATGTTCAGGAAATTTTGCGCTTAGTCTTCTAAGTCTAGATCTAAAGATCTTATCTTATCTTATAAAATACAGACGTTACTTCAAAAAAAGATGATTACGTCGTACACGTCATACATTTAGTCATGCATATTAACCAATGACTTAGTCAATCTTATTCTGCCAAGTCTTTGGTTTTCCTGGCTAGCTCAGGCAACCCATTCCATGCTCTAATAGCACTAGGGAAGAAGGAGTATTTGTACAAATTTGTCCTAGCATATGGGACGAGGAATGTGCCTTTATCTTTGTGTCTTTCAGAGTATTTTATTAAATTTTGTTTTTGTATTTGAAGATTATAGTTCAGTGTTTTTGTATAGTTGCTACTTTACTTTTGAGTCTTCTGTCCTGAAGGCTTTCTAAGTTTAGTTATTTTACTAAAGGTGTTACTCTAGTCAAATGTAAATATTCGTTTGTTATGAATCTCACTGCTCTATTTTGTGTCTGTTCCAGTTTCTTAATGTTATCTTGAGTTGAGGGGTCCCAAACGGAGGATGCATATTCTATTATTGGCCTAACCAAGGTTAAATAACATTTTAGTTTTATAACTAACCAATGTTAAAAACATTTCAGTTTTATGTTCTTATTTGATTTATAGAACGTCAAGAAGTACAGAAGAAGCAATACTATTCATGCTGAATCGCCTATACCACCGTCTTGATACTCAGAGACACTACGCAAGTGTATTATTCGTAGATTTTTCATAAGCATTTTAACCCCATCCAACCACATCGCATGATACAAAAACTATCTGAATTGAACATAAGGAAAAAGATACACTCTTGGATTTTAAACTTTCTTATCAAACGCCCACAATACGTAAAAGTGAACGGGCATGTGTCAGGCACGAGAGAGCTTAGCACTGGAGCGCCGCAGGGGTGCGTCCGGTCACCAGTATTGTATACCATATACACAAATGACATTCAGAACTCATCAGCTGACACTCCCATCATAAAATTTGCTGACGACACAGCAATCATTGGCCTTAATGCAGGTGACGAAAATCTGTACAATTTAACAATTAACACCTTTTACCAATGGTGCATAGATAACTTTCTAATTTTAAATTTTCAGAAAACTAAAGAAATGATAATAGATTTTAGGAAACATAAAGGCCACATTGCAGAAATTCAGATGAACAACCAAACCGTTGAACAAGTACAAGACTATAAATACCTAGGTAAAACCATCAACAACAAACGACAATAGAATAGACTCTGTCAAAACCTTTACACCAAAATTCACCAACGACCTTTCTATCTCAGAAAGCTAAGGAAATATAACATCGAGAAAACAACAATTAAACTTTTTTATACAGCAACCATCAGCAGTCTAATTAACTTATCCATCACCTGCTGGTATGGTAATACTTCACTGGCACAAAGACTTAGGCTTAACAGACTAATTAAAAAAGCATCGTATATCACTCGAACACAGCTACCATCTCTTGAAGAGGTTTCTCATGAAAGATGCCTTTCCAAAACACTTTCAATTCTTAAAGACAAACGGCACCCATTAAACCACTGTTACATCAGATCTGAACGAAGTGGTCGTCTCCTTTCCATTGAGACTAAAACAGAATGATTTAAAAACTCCTTTATACCACTTTCGGTCGGAAAAGTACATAGAAGTCTAATTTATAAAGCGCTGTTTATAAGTGTGTATGTGTTTCGTGTGAATGTTGTTCGTATTTGCATCTATATTGTTATTGTACAGTAGTTACGCTGAGGTTGTCACTTGCAGTCAAACTGAATTTTCATTTGATGGATCAATAAAAATTATCTTATCTTTCTGAGCCGTGCTCTCTGTCACCTCGAAAGTTACTTAAGGTAACTCTAGTCCGACTTGCAGAATTTATCGTGGTGTCAGGCATGGTTGGGCCATGAGGAGAATTTTATATAGAGATTAACACAGAAGATGAATTTTTGCTAATCCTTTGCTATTAGCTCAGATTGGTCAAATAATTAATGAACAATTATAGAACAAATGCATGACTACTAAACTCTGATAAGTTGATAGACTATATCACCCTTACCTTATTCTGTTGGACCGTTGGGGCACAAGACAAGATAATCGACCATTTTTCTGCACTCATCTCTGTGTTTTTGCCTTGGATAGAACCTCTTTCAATGGCCGGCTGATTTTGGTGTCGAGAGCTATGCCTTTTATATACTATTTACAGCTTAAATTGTATTCAATTATTGTTTATGGTCCTCTTCTTATCTTTTCTTATATAATACAGACGTTAATTCAAAAAAAGATGATGATTACGTCCTACGCATCATGCATTCAGTCATGCATATTAACCAATGACTTAAATTCTGCCAAGTCACTGGTTTTCCTGGCTAGCTCAGGCAACCCATTCCATGCTCTAATAGCACTAGGGAAGAAGGAGTATTTGTAAAAATTTGTCCTAGCATATGGGACGAGGAATGTGCCTTTATCTTTGTGTCTTTCAGAGTATTTTATTAAATTTTGTTTTTCTTTGTTCTATAACTGTCCGTATCACAAATCATGGTTTGACAGTTTAATAAAAAAGAAAGATTTAAGAAAGGTCAGGAAGATAAAATTAACACACACAAAAAAAAAACAACAACAACAAAGCAAAACAAGATTACAAAGACAGTTTGTGTGGAAACACAAACTCAAAATCGGCCCTCGAAGTGGTCCACCCAGGAAGGCTTCAATATTTTCAAAAAGAGAGTTGACAGATCTTGTGTAGTGCCCCAACGGTACAGCAGATCAAAGGATAGGTGCAAGTGAATGCAAAGTTAGATGTGAACCTGGCCTAACTAGTTCCCCTTTCTATAGGGCAGATGATGTAAAGTTCATCTGTTTTTTGTGGCCTACGGTTACCGCGGGTGTCAAGTAGCCAGCACAACGACCAACCGCCTTTACTTTTCCCCAAATAATCTCAGGTACCCATTGGAGCTGGGTGGACTCAGAGGCGCCTAAGGATTCCGAAGTTGAAAATCCCAGTCTTCACCAGGATTCGAACCAGGGACCCCAGGTTCGGAAGCCAAGCGCTTTACCGCTCAGCTACCGCGCCTCTCCTGGCCTAACTGAAGTCTTATAATTGATGTAATTGTTTTGAAAAGGTTGTAAAGTAAATTAAACATGCATGCGCAATAAAAAAAAATCATGAAAATGAAGTTTACAAGATTACTATTCGTTTTAATTTAGGTCTAACTTATAATGCATACTAATTAGCTTTTTTTTTTTCTTTAAAAAACTGCTTGCATAACTGATTTTAAAAATTAGATTTTTCGCTTTCAGAAAAAAAAAAGTAGCCGTTGCATCAGAACTTTGAATGGTCTAAAATATTGTGATGTCGGATTTTCAATATCTTTTCTAGTTTACGAGATCTAAAGGGGACGGACGGACAGACGGACAGACATTTCGCACAAAACAAATAGCGTCTTTTTCCCTTTTGGGGGCCGCTAAAAAACTGACGCGTCTTATATCGGATGAGGAGCTAAGAATTCGAATCAAATAAAGACTGGGACTTTGAACTCTGGGATTTTTATTGCATCGCTGGGTCCACCCAACTCTACCTGACATTAGCTGGGGTCAAGTCAAGGCAGTTGGTCGCTGTGGTAGCTACCTAACACCCTCTTTAACCCTCGTCCACAGAAAAAAAGATGACTTTCACATCATCTGCCCCATAGATCGCAAGGTCTGAAAGGGAGTTCTTTTACTTTTTTTTACAACGAACCTAGTCACTCTGTAGAGTTAATTGGTTTCACGTGTTTTGAAACCCAAAACAGAAAGACAATGTTCACTCTTTTCCCTGTACTTTTCTTTGTTGTCACATGACGCTACTTGATGTTATATTAAGTTACCCGACATAAACATAGACACCCAGACACACATACAGACACAGATCCACTTCTATATGAATAAAACATCTGGAAACGTGTCCAACAAAGGGATGAACAGACAGATAAAAAAATAATAAAAAAAAATCCACGTGATGTGGTGATTCATCAAAGGTGTCCATGGGATATAAATAGACCTGACGACTTCAAATGTAACGTTTCAGAATCTCTTCTTCTGAATTTTTATTTTCAATTTGTTTTGTTCGATCGGTTTGATACTCATCTATAGGCAAGGTCAAGGTTTTCAGAGATTATCACGTACAAAATGTTTTATGACAAGGTAATACAAGTTCTAAATTATAATTTATAATTATATTATTTGCATAAGTGCTAAAAAAACAATAATGATTACAGGAACAATAAATGACTAATTAATAAACATACCAACAACGTAAATGCCACCACAAACATCGCCAGTACCATCAGCAACTATAACAACAATAGAGGACTAACAAGTAAATAACAAAACCAACACCACCACCAACAGCAACAGTACCAACAGCACTATCAACAACAACAGTACCAACAGCACTAACAACAGCAACAGTACCAACAGCACTACCAACAACAATACTAACAGCACTACCAACAACAATACCGACAGCACTACCAACAGCAAGAGTACCAACAGCACTACCAACAACAATACCAACAGCACTACCAACAACAATACCAACAGCACTACCAACAGCAACAGTACCAACAGCACTACCAACAGCAACAGTACCAACAGCACTACCAACAGCACTACCAACAACAACACCAACACCAACAACAATGGCAACACCAGAAACAACAACAAAAAACAACAGCAGTGGCGAACAGCACTGAATTTCCATCTGATTGGACAAATAAAAATTATCGTATCTTCTTATGTTATATAATACAGACGTTACTTCAAAAAAGAAGATGATGACGTCCTACGCGTCATGCATTCAGTCATGCATATTAACCATCTCTAGTCTTAACCCTTAAATACCAAATTACAAAGTTAACCTTGTTTACCAAGCTGAAGTCCTCTAAGTTCCCCATCGATCTGATTTTTTAAATTTTGTAAATGCTTTTTACATTATTTTACTCAAAATATTTTCAGGCTTATATTCAGGCTTAAGAAACTAGATTTTAGTCAAAAAAATTGAAATGAAAATTAACTATTACAGTTTAAATAGAAGTACTAAATATCACCCTCTTAGTTCACTCCGAAACCTCTTAAGTATGTTAAGGGTCACTCTGTCACTCTATCCCTCTCCTCTAACATAAGAATAATGTCAGTGCTATCAGAATAAAGTCACGAGGCACTTTTCAAAATACATCCCAGTTCACATCGTGTGATAAGAATTATAATAATAATAATTATTATTATAATTGTATTTATAAAGCGCTGTTAACAAACAAAATGTAGGCTCAAGGCGCTGTAATAACATTACAAACACAAACACGACAGCTAAAACGACAGTTAATCTAAAAAAAGTTTTAAACAGATAGGTCTTAATGTTCTTCTTAAAAGTGGTGTAGCATGTTGTCTGTCTGAGATCAATGGGGAGTGAGTTCCAAACCTTTGGTCCGTGAACTGAAAAAAACCCGCAGACCGTAGCTTTTGAGGGAGAATTACAATAATCAGGCTTTAAAACATAGCAATGACCGCATGCCAAGCAGAGCGTTCGGGCTGCCGATAGCGTTTTATTACACCCACTTCCCATTCTCAGATCAAGTTGAAACTTTGCGCAATTTATTTATTGTCGATGATAACACGTGAATAAATAAATTAAAAAGTTAACCAATGTAGTTAATTGATTACTCGTTATTAAATAATTTTGCTTTACGTGTACTAAGGTTAATAAGATAAGGGGAGATAAGCCTTGTAATGAACAGAGTTATGGCAGGGATTGAACGGTGCCCTCTCCCTTATCCCTTAAATCGCGAGTGGGACTCTTGTTAACTCTTTCTCTCCGTAATTATTTACCACATTCTGATGGAATCAACGCTGGTATCGTCAGTTAGGAGAGAAGGAGTTAATTAACATGCACGCTAGCAGATACGTAAACATCGGAAAATCAGAAGGATTAACTTACGTAAGTGTGTGCAGCTATGATTGATTTTTGCAAATATTTTATGTAATTTCATTTGGTATAAGCGTGGTATAAGCGTGGTATAAGCGTGGTATAAGCGAGGCTTTGAAAACGTATTTTTAAACTGTTTTTCTAAGCTGGTGCTAGCGTCTAAAAAAAAAAAGCTCATTTCAGTCTTAACTCTTAAACGTGATAGACTAATAGTGTCCTGTGTAGAACAGTGGCGTAGCGAGGTAACCCGTGGGAATAAGACGATAGGCCTCCTCTGGTAAGTTGAGTGTGACTGAATCCAATTTGAACCCCACTTGAGCCACACTTGGGCCACACGTGAGTCACACCTGAGCCACACTTGAGTTACACTTGAGCCACACTTGAGTCAGACTTGAGTTACACTTGCGCCAAACTTGAGTCATACTTGAGCCAGACTTGAGTCAGACTTGAGCCACACTTGAGTCAGACTTGAGCCACACTTGATTCAGACTAGCGCCACATGTGAGTCAGACTTGAGCCACACTTGAGCCACACTTGAGTCCGCCTTGAGCCACACTTGAGTCAGACTTGAGCCACACTTGAGTCAGACTTGAGCCACACTTGAGTCAGACTTGAGCCACACTTGTCAGACTTGAGCCACACTTGAGACACACTTGAGACACACTTGGGCCACACTTGAGTCACACTTGAGCCACAGTTGTCAGAATTGAGCCACACTTGGGTCACACTTGACTCAGACTTGAGTCAGACTTGAGACACATTTGTCAGATTTGAGCCACACTTGAGTCAGACTTGAGCCACACTTAAGTCACACTTGATCCACACTTGAGTCACACTTGAGACACACTTGTCAGACTTGAGCCACACTTGAGTCGGACATGAGCCAGACTTGAGTCAGACTTGAGCCACACTTGAGCCACACTGCATCTAATGTGAGAAAACTTGTCCAAGAAGACAACCTATTAGACAGTCCCGTGCGAGGCCCTCGCCAGTAGGAGGCCCTAGCCTTCTGCTTAGTTTGCCTATGCCTAAGGCCTGGTTTTATTATGTACAATGCCTTTTTAAAATTATTTAATTCTTAAACAAACATTGCGTATTTCCTTTAAGTTTTAAGTGTAGACTTACATTTTCCTTCTACCTGACAATTGATTTTATCTTACCTTATGAAATGCAGATGTTACTTCAAAAATGAAGGTCAATCTATTCATGCATGTTAATCAATAACTTAAATTCTGCCAAGTCACTAGTTTTCCTGGCTGACTCAGGCAACCCATTCCGTGCTCTAATAGCACGAAGAAAGAAAGAGCATTTGTACACATTTGTACAATATAATATAATTGTACATATAAAAAGAAACCGATAATAGGGCAATCATAAAGCAACCGGAAAAGGAAGATGTCCCAGAATTGAAGGCAAAGGAATGATAGACAAAACACTAGTGGCAGTCCGCACCGGGTGACACCGTCCCTAGTGACGCCACTGCAAAACACTATGTCTATCATTACTCAATGTCGCTGAAACGAAAAAAAAAATAAAAGAAACCCAAACAACGGACATGTGATATTTTCTTTTATACAAATATCTCAGTATCCCATGAGACAAGGGAGATTACTCCACTGACACCAAGGACAAATCAAGTCTTATTGCCAGTTCTTTTTGAAGGAGAATTTTCAGGGTATCATTGCAATGTTTTACAACTATTGGTCACTGACTATACTTTTTCTTATCACAGAGGTCCATTAGAGTCATGTCAACAAAGTCAATTTAGTATTTGTTCATTCCTGTCTTAAACCAACTTTATCGTTAGTAGGATAAAAAAAGATTTCTATATAAATATGTAGATTGGGAGAAATGAAGATCTCACCCTGAATAAAATACACAATTATTGTAAGGCTCTCTGAATGTACACTATGTCTTGTTATAGTTATAATGTCTTTTGTTTGGTGTAATGCACAAATTGTAAGACAAATTTCCTTACGGATAATAAAGATTATTATTATTATTATTATTATTATTATTATTATTATTAATCATTTTTTATATAAGTATTTTTTCTATACATAATGTTCTAAATTAGACTTACTTAGACTGTTAGAATAAAGGCCCTCCCGCGCCGTTCGGCGCATTGGGCGGCAAGCTGTCTCCACAAAGATCTGTCACTGGCAATGTCTGAATCCTCCTTCCACCTGGTGTCCACTGTTCTGAGGTCCTCCATGAAGGTGTGGCGCCAAGTTATATGAGGACGACCCTGTTTGCGCTTTCCTCGTATTGGCCTCCATGCCATCGCAACTGTTGGTACGCGTAGTTCATTTTGTCGGAGAACATAGAACAATGTTCTATATTAGTGATGCCCAACCTACTTGGACCTGCGGGCCATTTTAATTTCCGACACTCTTATCGCTGGCCGCATCAACGAATAGATAAAAAAAACGAAATGAAATTGATTTGAAACTATTTTATCACAAATCAGGAGATCTATTACTCACGTCGATTAATGGGATATTTGGATATTATCCTTTATATTTAAGACTTCATTGCTCTACCCGACTCTACCGGCATTAAATAAGAACAATCTAGTATAAACTTTGTCCCATGTAAATTATGAGTGAGTCTGGTGTGAATGTACACTTTGGTTTCTTATAGTTATAATGTTTTTTGTTTGGTGTAATGCACACATTGTAAGACAAATTTCCTTACGGATAATAAAGATTATTATTATTATTATTATTATTATTATTAAAATGTGAGCCATATATTTTTTTTCCCACACTTCCATGCACACTTAGTCAATGTGACCTTGTACTAGTGTTGTAGTGATCTTTAAGATAAATTGAAACATTAAAACTTTTAAAACAAATTGAGCTGAGATCTAGTAATTTATAAAATACATTCAATTATACATACAATATAGTACATATTCAATCTAACCAGTGTAGTTGTCAATTTTTCTTCAAATTTCTTCCTAGAAATTAAATCTAAATTATAAGGATTTAAAGATATATTGCTATTAACAACTATAATTCAACTGTGCCACATTAGACTTCTGTATTCACAGTTATTAGGTTAAAGTTATGAGCCATCTTACTTGTTATTTTAGGCAATATATTTAAAACAATAGCCAGGTTAAATTAAAATGGGTATTATAGATTTTCATAGTGCTTCTAATATTTTCAAACATTTTACATCGTAAATACAAATGACTTTCATTGTTCCTATTGTCTGTGTGACATAAAATCTTGAATGTGAAATAATAATTATTTCTTACATTTTTTTTATTTATTTATTTTCAGTCACTCTCACCCCCCCCCTCTTCCCCACTTGTTTAAACACATGCACATACACACTTTCGCACACTGACTTAAACACTTAGACTCTATGACCTAATAACAGTACCGGTTAAGATGATTTAATTTGGTAGATAGGGCTGAGATCTGGTAAATGGTAAATGTATCTGTCACGGATGAATGTGTATGTATGTATAATCTATTTTTACAATCTGCGCGAATGACTGGTAGTGTGTTTTGTTGTCAGAGAGAGTCCAGCTTGTGTGATATGCAGTAAAGCTGATTAAAGTTTATGTGTTTGATCTAGTGGTTTCATTGTTTTATTTCGTTAACTAGAACTGAACCAGGGACACCTAGACGTATTGAGACCTAAGGTAGATTCTATCGAGTTATAATTATAAATAGAATAGGAAAGCTGTGACAGTATCGGTGACATCAAATTGTACAATACGTTACAATTTCTACCTAATTAGTGAAGTTATCAATTTTATGCTCAATTATCTCTCTAAATATTAACACTCTGACCGAAAGTGGGATTAAGGAGTTTTTAAAATCTTTCTGTTTTAGTCCTAATGGAAAGGAGACGACCACTTCGTTCAGATCTGATGTAACTGTGGTTTAATGGGTGCAGGTTGTCTTTGAGAATCATGTGTTTTGGAAAGACATCTTTTATGAAAATGTTCTTCAAGAGATGGTAGCTATGTTCGAGTGATATGCTTCTTTTTATAAAATCAAATGACCCATAATGCAGGATCTATAATTGGCAGGATCTATAATTGGCAGGATCTATAATTGGCAGGATCTATAATTGGTTATCAGTTTTTTTTAAACCAGATTGTGGTCTCTTTGTTCAAACAGTTCCTCTTTTGTGGATATATTTGAATACGTTTCAGAGCATTAGCATTGATTCATCTATGATTGGGATCTCAGTTTGTCTACATGCAAAAGGGTTCTATACAGTCGGGAATATCCAAGTGAAGAATGTCATCAAATCTTTGATTTAAGTCGTACAGAGTTGCGAGTTGATTCGTATGCAATTTCAGCTACTTTATTTTAATTGTACACAATTGGCCTCTTTCTAGGGGACCCCCTCAGTGTCGTCTTGTGGACCCCTGGGGGTCCGCGTACCGCCGATTGAGAACCACTGTGATATGTTACTTTGAGAGACACAAGTGCCATTCATAGTGTAAGCGTTACAACTCTCAAACAAATGTAGAGACATAGCCAAATATAAAAAAATGTTAGTCATAAATATAGCTCATATACTATATTAAAAGCCATCAGCTAAAGAATTTTTAGTGTGTGACAAAGCTTATAACTCACTCTGTCTGTCTGTCTGTCTGTCAGGTACAAATCTTGTATACGTTATTTCTCCCACTTCCCATTCTGGGATAAATTTGCACAATTTTATAAGTCGATAACAACAATAATATAATAATAATATAATAATACAACATAAAATAATACAACAATAATAAAAATTTCACCATTTATTGAATTAATTTTTTAAAAGTAAATTTCCCCTTTCAGACATTGTGGTCTATAGGGCCCGTGGTGTTGCTGATTGTGATTAACGAGGCTGTCATGTGTGTGTCATTAATTTTGTTTTACATAGAAAAGGTAGATGAAATTTGCATAATTGAGAGATATGGTTGTAAAAGTATTGCTTTTTCCCTCATATAAGCTTTGTTTTTTAAGTATTTGTTTTTTAAATATTTTGCTTATTTTTCTTTAGCTTCCGACTTTCTTGATGTTCCCAACATATTTGTCTTATCAACGTTGGAAGTATTTTATCTCTGAATATGGGAAGTGATCATCAAAAGCACGTTATTAAGCCTCGATTTCGATCCCAGCCTACATTCACTTAGGGACAAATGCAGAAGCACTTCGCTGTGTCTCTGAAGAATCGTCTGCTAGCACGAGTTATCGCACTTTATTGTTATCTACCCCACCAACAATACCACGCCCCATCTCTGAGCTGTAAACAAAACCCCAGACCAGGATTCAGTTGTGTGGTAATATCCTTGAAATTAGAGAACGAGTCCGCTTCCCACAACCACTGACCTAGATCTAGGAACCGTGTCCCGCATGCACTTTTACTCTCTCCAGCCTCCACTCCCCCCCCCCCCACCAACCCTCACCGCCTTGCTGCAGGGGGAAGAATTCTTTCGCAGAGTGGTACTAGAAAAAGCAAGTGGCCTCATCACCTCCAGACTTAGTGAACTGCGCGATGAGAAGTAGTGCTTTAGGTGTGAAGTAAAAAAAAAAAGTGGTTCTCAAAAACCAAGTGATATGAACCTAAGAAACATTTTTTAAAAAAATAAACATAATGCGTCTCCTTAAGAACTTTGCAGGCACAGTGGTTAGCGTGTTGGCTTGAGGAAGCTAAGGAAGCATTAGCTCCCGAGTTCAAATACAGGTTCATTCTTTTTTTCAAATAAATGCTTTAAAAAGCGATCGGAATAACTTTATCGCAGATTCCCCCTTCTTCCCCCCCCCCCTTTCTTTCCCAACATGAAATAGACTGTAAACAAAAACAATGGACCTCATTCACCAATCGTAAACAAACAACATTAAGCCACGAGATAACATTGATAAAACAATTTAAAAAAAAACGCATCACGTGACAGCCTTTATGGATTACGTCATTTGTATAGAAGAGATAGAGAACCACGTGGCGAAATGTTGTTTGTTCACGATTGGTGAATGGGGTCCATTGGTAAAAATATTTCTAATCGCACAGATTTATTATTGTTAGTCTAGATTTCTAGATCTGTTACAAATTTATTTACATGACTGATCCAAACTAATTGATACAGCTACGCTTAATATACGCTTTCTTTTTTTTTTTATTATTTTTAAAATATTTTTATTAATTGTATGAAATAAGCATATAAATAGAACACCACCACCCCACACACACACATTAATGTCATTATATATTAAGTCAAAACATTCTGATACTGGGATCCAGTAGCCAGCACTCATTTTAAAGAATAATGGTTTATTATTACAACTGATCTTTTCTATTATGCATAAACTACTGAACCAAAATCTTCAAATACAAAAACAAAACATAATAAAAAAAAATACCCAGTAAGACATCAGGATTAGTAGATGCCACCTGACCCATATGCTAGGACAAATTTGCATAAATGTTCCTTCTTCCCTAGTGCTATTAGAGCATGGAATGGGTTGCCTGAGCCAGCCAGGAAAACAAATGACTTGGCATAATTTAAATCATTGGTTAACATGCATGACTAGATGCATGACGCGTAGGACGTAATCATCTTCTTTTTTGAAGAAACGTCTCTATTTTATAAGATAAGATAAGGGACTTAAGCTGTTCTTAACGCATAAAATAGTCAAAACATTTTTTTTTATTTTGCTGAAAATTTTTGCAGCTTTAATTGTTTCATTTCTTCTATCTCTCAGATCTAATTCTGTGTTTTTAAATTGCTTCCACAACCAGGTCTTCTCCAAAGCAACTAAAAACTATGTTGTTGTTGTTTTGTTGTTTGTAATTTGACCTTTGAGAAACTCTCGAGCCTGGAAAAAAAAAAGTCACGTGGTATTGCGGTTAGATGTCAAGGGCGAAGAGGAAACGTCTATAGTGATGCCCAACCTAATTTGACCCAGGAGCTATTTTTATTTTCCGACGCTGGTGTCCCGAGCCAGTGACCGAAAACTAAATAAAAGTGACCTGAAGCTATTTTTATTAGTAATCTGTGGATTTAGTATTTACATTGATTAATGGGATATTTGGCGTTTATTAGTAATCTGTGGATTTAGTATTTACATTATTTAATGGGATATTTGGCGTTTCTTCTTCTGTTTTTTTACGCGTCAAAAATGACTTCATTTCTCTACTGAAAATGTGAGCAACATTGTAGCTAGCTTTACCAACCACTCATTTTTTTTGGTCTCTTTTTGGTAAATATTCTCATAAATTCTCCCATCTCCAAGCGTGGTTTAACAATCGTTTATTCGCGTCTCAAAAATAAGACTGCCGCCATATTTGTTTTATCATGCCATTTATATGTTGTTTATTTAAACAGCGGCACTTTCTTTTTAAAACAAATATATCGGCTTATTATCATGTTCCAAATAGAAAGAATAAAGTAAATATCCGTTCACTTATCCTGGTAGGCTCTACATTCAGAGTCTCATTTCATAAACACACAAATGTTAAAGGTCATGGTTTCAACCAAAGAAAAAGTGAGGGCCTTACCGTGGGTGAAGATACATTTTTCCAACCTTTTTTTTTTGGGGGGGGGGGGGGAGGGGGGCAGAGATTTTCTTCACTTTGTACCGACGTTTCGGTGGGCCGGGTGGAGCCACGTCGCGGGCCGGATCTGTTCCACGTGCCGTACTTTGGGCATCACTGTGCTATGACTACCAATAGTTACACTTGTGAATTGGCATTTTCTTTAGCACTGTATTCCTTTGAATGAATTTAAAAGATTTTTATTTTCTATTAATGCATGTGATTAAAAAAAAAAAGGAAAAAAAAATGATGACGACATCACCTAAATATTTGGGTTTTTCCTGCACTCGGTTCAAAGGTTACATCTTGATAGCTCGTGATTACATAAGAATTAAAAGTACAGTTACGTAACAGGAAACGGACCAAGCGAGAAAGTGTGTCTATAACTCCATGTCAAGACAAGGTCGAGGTCAAATAGCGTTACATAACTGCGCGGTTCTTAAACAGTTTAGCTAAGGGGATCTCTCTCTCTCTTCCTATGGACTCGAAGATGGCGGTAAAAGTGTAAATTATATAATACATTTAGTTTTGTTGAAAAAAAAACAAAAAACACTTGATTATGTCAATGTTAAGTCCATGTTCTGTAGAACATGTTAAAAACCCAGGTCAGCTTGACTACTTTTATGTACTAGTTTAGAGAGTAAGTCAGTTTTGTTAGACCAGAATTTTGTTTTAGTCCTTATTACGGTAAATGTAGTGACATAGTAAGTCAAATAAATTATGTATCAGAATAGGTGAACAAGAAGAAGAATATGACTAAAGCGTAGAAGAGGGTTGTTTCGTCTGATAGATAGATAGATAGCGACGTTTAAGAGGACTAGACAGACCTCCCAGTTATGAATAAATGTGTCATTAGCAACAGTAAATGTCTTTATTGAGTTAATTTCGTTAACTGTAATGTTCTGTGGCTAATGTGGAAGATTTACTGAAATAGATGTGAAGTTGAACAACGTACAAGATTGATTGGTTGATCCTTATTCGAAAATGGCTGTGATTAAAATGACTCTTTTTGTCAAATAAAAAAACAACAATTACATTCACATAAAATAGAGCAGAGACAACAAAAAGTTAATGGACCTCATTCACCAATCGTAAACAAACAACATTTAGTCACGTGATCATATTGATAAAACAACGAGAAAAAAACTGTCACGTGACAGCCACTGTGTATTGAAATTAGATCGTAATTTGTATAGAAGAGATAGAGAACCACGTGGCAAAATGTTATTTGTTTACGATTGGTGAATGAGGTCCATTGAGTGACTACACGCAGGCGTCTTGATCCTTGTCACGTTTACTGGTCAACAGGTAGCGCTGCTATAGTCTGGCCTACCAGAAAACGTTCGGTTCTAGTCTTGAGGGACTTTCGTCGTCTGCTTCTTCTTGAAACTGTCAGGTAGAGTTGAGCCTTCGGCTCTTGGAACTCTAGGCCAGCAAAAGTGAACAAGAGCTCCCTCTTGGCCTTAAAGAGAACAGTCTACACTATTCTGTCTGACGGGTGGGTCAGACTCGCGGCAAAGAGACCGCGTACACTAAGACCCCCGCCATTTTCCTTTTCTATACCAGGCTAACCGTGCGAGACACGCCATTTATGTAACGGCCCCTTGAGGAACAGCGTCTGGATTGTGACAAGGTTATCAGAACTCCTCCACTGGTCGTGACGTAATTTTAATGGATCGGGTGCAGTTATCTTCCAAGATTTGTCCCGACTTTGCTGAGATATTTTTGTTTTAAAAGTTAGTTTAAATATGGAAGGTTTGTTCGTGTGGTTTTTGGGGCTCTTTTTATATAGTTGTGCAAGCGAAGTAAGAATTTAGATGACACGTTACCTTGCCTACAAGTTATTTGAAACAATTATTTATCTAATACTTCAATAGCATACTATAGAATTGACATTTCTATAATATAGTACATTATTAAAGCTCATGTTTTTAATGCGAATATTTCATTGTGGCTACGCAGTCCCAGCTGAGACCTACATATTTTGCCACATCCAAGGTGCGCAGTGTTCGATTTAAGTGTTCCTTTCTGTCTGCCCTGGAAAATCTGGAAGCCGGGGAAACCCTGTTATTATATATCAGCTATAGTGGTTTAATTTAATAATATTAAACCTAGAATTAGCTCGGGGCCTAGGAAAGTGCGGGGCCCACTGCGATAACATAGGTTGCAGTGGGCTTAGTCCGGCGCTGGCTGAAACAGTGAATGGTGAATGATGGAATTACTATTAGTTTGGTGCGTGCAAAACAATTAGTTAAGTTGTAAGTATATAATAACACGAAAACAAAAAAAAAATTGTTTAAATAATTAGCTACCAAAGAAAATTCTTTGAATGGAAAATCATTTTTGGTTGTTTTTTATTTATTTATTTTGTGTATCACCAACATTTTCTGGAGGAAGTTTGCCCCAGCGCTTTGTCACTCTGCTAAATACGAGGTACGAGAGAGTGAGAAGGTTAAAAATACTTTCTGCTTCATAAGAGTTTCACACATTTCCACTCCTTGCACTTAGATCTAGGTCATGTTAAACTAACAGGTCTGTGTTTTGTCTAGTCATGCAGCACTCAAATAATGGGGTTTTTTTTCTCTTGTGAACACCCCGCCCCTTAACTATCTTCCAAACATGTTTAACATTGGAAGCCCAATTCCAACCTTTAATGAAATTGATCTTGATTTCAAATATTGATATTAAGATTTAATAATAAAATTTAAACACAAAAAAAAAGGTGATTGTAATCCTCCTCCGCGTCATATGTCCATTGAGTCTCGTCTTAATGGGTCTGTAACAGTTCATAAGGGTGCTGTAACAGTTTGTAAGGGTGCTATAACAGCTCGTAGGGGTGATGTAATAGTTCGTAAGGTGCTATAACAGTTCATAGGGGTGCTGTAGTAGATCGTAAGGTGCTATAACAGTTCGTAAGAGTGCTATAACAGTTCGTAAGAGTGCTATAACAGTTCGTAGGGGTGCTGAAATAGATCGTAAGGTGCTATAACAGTTTTTAATGGTGCTATAACAGCTCATAAGGGTGTTGTAGCAGTTCGTAAAGGTGCTATAACAGTTCGTAAGGGTGCTGTAACAGTTCATAAAAGTGCTGTAACAGTTCAAAAGAGTGCTATAACAGTCCGTAAGGGTGCTGCAACAGTTCGTAAAAGTGCTGTAACAGTTTGTAAGGGTGCTATAACAGCTCGTAGGGGAGCTCTTACAGTTCGTAGGGTTGCAGTAATAGTTCGTAAGGGTGCTATAACAGTTCGTAAGGGTGCTATAACAGTTCGTAAGGGTGCTATAGCAGTTTGTAATAGTGCTATAATAGTTCGTAAGGGTGCTTTAACAGTTCGTAGAGTTGTTGTAACAGTTGGTAAGGGCGCTGTAACAGTTCACGTAACCCAATCCCTCCACGTTTCCAGTTCACCAGCTGGGTATCAAGAGGGAGGCCGGTCCATTCTTTTACATAGTCCAGTGAGCTTTTTCTTGGATAACTCTTACTCTTAAAAAGTTAATAATATTCGCGATAAAATAATGAATGAGGCGGTGCGTGATCCATTTGTACTTGAAAAATATAGCTACATGACTTAGTGCAAGTACTTGGAAGCAATCAGTGATGTGTACATACATAAATACATATAAATAGACTCACTCAGACACATGCACATACATATACTATCTCAAACAAGCACACACCAAGTCAAACACACACACTGACAAGTAAATATTCAATTACAAACTGGCTCCATTTTTTTTTCCACGCAATAATTTGCGTATGTTGGCCTACACTGTTTGACCACCCGATTTGGCCAGCGCATTCGTGACAACGTCTCTACCTGGCCTCGTTTTGGAACAGTAACGAGAATCCGTTGAAAATCAGAGGAGAGAGAAAAAACACAAACACACATACACACACACACAGCTGTTGAATGTGACCCAAGGTCAACTTTAGAATTAATGAGACTCACGTGAGTATGACGTAAGGCTGTCTACTAAAAAAAAAAGGTGACAAATAATGTACTTCATATAAATCTCCTTAAAATAGAGTGCACTGGCCTAAATCGGCAACGAGAATTTTAAAAAAACAATAAAACATAGCTTCACTTGTAAAGAAGAAAACCTATTTTTCACTATGGCTGCATGGTCGTGCGGTATGCGCACCAGAGTGTCGTTCGGTTGTCTAGATGGTCCCGGGTTCATACCCTGCCCGCTACCTCCCCCCGACCTGCGTGAGGTTTGGACTAGGAAGTAGATTATCTTCAACTCTGAAAGAACATCCGAAGTGTGTATGGCCTACAACTTTTTTTTTTTAAACATGGGCATCTAGCTGGGCACCTGAGCTAGCCAGGAAAACCAGTGACTTGGCAGAATTGAAGTCATTGGTTAACATTCATGACTGAATGCATGACTCGTAGGACTTAATCATCTTCTTTTTTGAAGTAACGTCTGTATTATATAAGATAAGATAAGATAAGATAGCTCCGCCATTGTCGGTCCCAAACCAGATGAGAAAGAAAGAGGATTGGGCTGGGAGCTAGCGACCCCCCTCCCCTCTGTAAAACCTCAATCGTTACAGAAACAGCAAACAAAAATAAGGGGCATTCAGACCTAGATCAAGTAGTAATGGACCTCATTCACCAATCGTAAACAAACAACATTTAGTCACGTGATCTTAGTGATAAAACAACGAAAAAAAAAACTGTCACGTGACAACCATCATGAATTAAACATGAGATCGTAAATTATATGGAAGAGATAGAGCACCACGTGGCTAAATGTTGTTTGTTTACGATTGGGGAATGAAGTCCATTACTGTGTTGACATTTTTTTTAAATAGAGGATCCAAGTTACAGGATTGTAATTTGTAATACAAGTGAGACCCTGGTGCGACCCGCAGGCACAGCCTATCCACGCTTCTATGCTTGCTACCACTACTTATATGCAAATGTCAGTCTCGCTTCAGTCCCTAAAACACCATCTGAAATTGTTATGTAGAGTTGTGCTAAGGCCAGCAAAGGTGAACAAGAGTGAAGCTTAATGCAGTTTGCAGGGGAAGTTGCGGGGGTGTTCCATTGTAAAAGTGCTGCATGAATAGACAAAACACAGACAATTCGTTTAACCTGACCTAGACCTAACCCCTAACCCCTAACCCAGACATATTATATAATTTTATAATTAATATTAGCGTTTTTCATTTCTCAATAATAAAAAACATCACGCGTAAGGCTAATTAAATATTTTGACCTAATTAAATATTAAATACTTTGTGGTAATGAAATATCTTCTGGTACTTAAATATTTTTAATTAAAATATTTTTAATAAGTAAATATTGTCTGGTAATTAAATATATTCTGGTAATTAAAATATTTTGTGGTAATTAGATATTTTTTTTAAAAAGTATTTTCGGTATTTTTTCATCATGTGTATCCTTGGGCTCAATGCCTCTTTTCTTTGCCATTTTTGTGGGCTTTCTTTCTTTGCTTCTTTTTTTTTGGGGGGAAGGGGGGGGGAGGCCTTTCTGTCTTTTTTAGGGGGGGCCCTTTTTATTGAAAACTTTTCACAGTTGACATACATGTTGAGTTTGAATCAAATCAAACAATACTATGAAGTATCAATAAGTTAAATATAAATAGTAGATTATAGTACCTTAAAGATTGAACGAATTAAGTCTTGGTCCGTCGTGTGAAGATTAATCTCCGTACGGTGCGTTACTTTAGTTCTGTGTCTTGAAAATCCAATGGAAATAAAAGTTTGTTTTTAGCGACCCTTGTGCCGCCTTTTCTTTTTTACTCAAATGATAACCAATTACCTTTAATATAAGCTAGGCTTACTTCAATAAACACATTTAAAATATTACTAATTGAAAAAAAAAATGGGTTCTATTAAATACTTATTAACATTAGTGTCTAACCGAGATGCGTGTTTAATCTTCATATAAAATGTTTCTCCATTACGTCCCTTACCTAGGGTCTGCGGGAGTCTGGTAGAGTTATAGAGCCCCGGGATTTTGTATAATATATAATAATTACATTCACTGTCTTAATTTTGTGTGTATCTTTTAAGGTTACCTATTGTTGGTATTTGTATTGACTTTAACAAATTTTAATTATATGTATACTAATTTTAAGATGTTAATACATTTTATATGAATCAAATATCCATCAAATAGTTTATATGTGCTTATAGATGTCAGGGTTGTGTTAAGGCCTTAGCTCGTTTACCCGGGCCCCTGACATTTAACAGGCACCTTCGTGCTTACAAAGAAATAAGTGGTTCACTGTTTGACAATGTAATTGTTTAATGATATGAATATAAGTTATGATGACAACTGATGGAGTAATGACATTGCATTTGAAACATTCTAATATTGTGGACATATTAATTAAACAGTAATTCTACACCTTGCTGTCCGACAACGTGACACATAAATGCTCGCAATCACACCAAAACACACTGCTGAATCTAGTATTTAGTGTAGAACTCCAATCCCATACTAGCTCCCTGTAGAGACATAAATAAAGACAAACTAAAAAGGTCTAGTAGACTATCACTATGGCATCGAAAACAACTGCGAAATGCACTCATGCCTTAGATACTCACCCTAAACAGGGGAACACAGAAGAATCTCAAAGAAAACGTTTCACCAGCATAATAACAAAAGCGCTCCATCAGCTTACAAGCAAGGCAACAAAAAGAAAGTGCGTTCTAAAATTGTGCACTTAATACACATTGGTGCTAGAATGCCATAATCTACGCACCGACAATAGACATGTAGCATATACACATATAAGCATAATTTAACATGCTAAAATTTAAGCTATTAATACACCAGGTTTTTTTCCCTTTATTTTCATTCTTGAAATATTGTCTTACAGTCTTCGGGGTGAGGTTACTGCTGTCCGCTGTTACTATTATATAGTGTTGCGGTGATGTGACCTTGTTTAGTTGAGAGTATGTGTTGTGGTAATCAGATACATTCTCGTAATTAGAATAGTGCGTATAAATTTGAATATTTTGTGGTAATTACGTATTTCCTATTTTAATTATTTTTTGTTATTTAAATATTTTCTGGTAATTCGCTTATTTGTTTTCATTTTCTATTTTGATTTTTTTTCTTTACAATATTTTTTTTCGTTAAGTGTAAAAAGTTAATCTGCACAACACAACACTTATTGTTACCTCCCTTACTCACCATATCTTTAGCCTTTACGCCGCTAGGAATGTGAGGGTGGGCCGCCTTATAGTTGTTGAAACTACAAGTGCATAGACAAGGAATGTTGAAAAATAGATGATAACACTACGGTATTTTAATAATGGTCAGCGACTGGATACGTTCAAATATGGTTAGTCAGTTAGATAATTAGTTCGTTAGTTACTTGGTTACTTATTGGTGGTGCGGGCAGGGGGGCTAGGAGAAGCAAAACTCTGAATTCAAATTCAAAAACAAAATTTTATAAAATACTCTTAAAAACACAAAGATAAAGATAGACTCCTCGTCCCATATGCTAGGACAAATTTGTACAAATACTCCTTCTTCCCTAGCGCTATTAGAGCATGGAATGGGTTGCCTGGGCTAGCCAGGAAAAACCAGTGACTTGGCAGAATTTAAGTCATTGGTTAATATGCATGACTAAATGCATGACGCGTAGGACGTAATCATCTTCTTTTTTGAAGTAACGTCTGTATTATATAAGATATAAACCTCTGCTGCCTTGCAGCTATACCCAATCATGGAAAAAGCCGGGAGTGAATGTGGTGGAATATGTCCGCCTATCGGTCGGTTTGCACTTCCCGATATATATATATATATATATATATATATATATATATATATATATATATATATATATATATATATATATATATATATTTATACCTTTTATATAGCCTTACTTTCATGCATATAGCATGCTCAGAGCGCTTTGGTCCAATCTCATTTGTGGACCAGGGGGTGGGGTATCTAGGAATTGGTTTTCCGTGCTGCCTTTAGGCGCTCAGTAAACACAACTCTGCCCGAGTCGGGTGTCGAACCTAAGTAGCCAAGCCAAGCCAAGTTCAAGCGCACTTAGCCCCTCGACCACGCTTCCCGATGGGGATGATGGGCCTGTGACTCCTAGGGGAAAAGTCTCAGGGCCACAACGCGATAAATATTATGTTGATATTGTATAGTCACGTGGACAGGCATATACAAGAAACCAAAACTTATTGATTTTGTGAAAAGAAAATATTTAATAGGAAATCATTAAAAGATATACAATCCATAAGTGTGTGTGTGTGTGGGGGGGGGGAATGTACATATAGATTTAGGATGATTTATGGAACAATATCATCACTGGGATGTTGCTCAAGTGCTCATATATGGTCTGCTTATTCGGCTGCCTCTCACATATCTTCTTTTTCCGAGGTTCTCCTTCCGGGGTGGAGTGAGTTGAGGCTCCACTGGGCTGGTAGCCAGTCGGTAGATGTCCTGCGGGCAGGCAGGTACTAGTGTGATGAGGGTGAGGATGCTACGCTGTGGGCTTACTCCTTTTGTTAGGTACAGACCGGTCCTGGGACTTCAGTCTGGAATGCCTTCAGTTCTAGTCAACGGGACTATGTGGAGAGCTGCTGGGATCTCCCTTCGGGCAACAAAACACACAAGCCCTGGTGTAGGGGGCTATGAGATGAGATGTGAAAAGAGCCTGAATTATTAGACCATACGGGCTGGTTGGCGAGGGGCGCATTCTTGGTAGGAGCGTCTCCCTCAGACTACCTAAGATACATGTTAACATCATTTTACTAAATCTAATAATATTTGCTCTATGGGGGCATAATACATATACACATATAAATATACAAGACAGGGGGGCATAAATAAGGAGAGAAACAGGGGGGCCATATTACAGGGTTGTAGCCCCTTTGGCCTTATTGGCCAACAGGTAAACCAGTCCACGGTCACTCGCGACCAGAGGACCGTGACGAAAAAAAGGTTTGGGGGGGGGGGTAGAATAGTGCAAATAGCCGATGAAGGCCGAAAATGATGGGGGTAGACTGACTCTTGGGCCTGAGGGTACATGTTAACAGCAAAGTATGTGCATTGTAAAACAAGCATAACTATATGCTTTCGGTCTATCTATACACCTCGGGAAAACAGAAGTCATGTTCCAGAAGTCACCCAATCAAACATATTCAGCCCCAAGGATCACTGTAAACGGACAGCCCCTTAACGTGGTAGACCACTTCACATATCTAGGTTGTATAGTTTCAAATGACCCTTCACTTTCAAGGGAAGTTGATAACGGTCTGGCCAGGGCTAGTAGCGCTTTTGGACAACTTCAGTCGAGAGTTTGGTGGAACAAATCGCTCCGCCTGCCTACAAAAATCAATGTCTACCAGGCGGTGGTTCTCTCAACCCTTCTATATGGCTCTGAGACATGAACACTATACAGAAAATAACTAAGACTTCTTGAGCGCTTCCACCAAAGATGCCCGCGCTCCATCATGGACATACGGTGGCAAGACCGCACTACAAACAGCGATGTCCTTACGAACGCCGGTATGGACAGTATAGAGGGACTTCTTTTGGTCCGACAGTTGCGCTGGGTAGGGCACGTATCCCGTATGTGAGACGAACGTATGCCAAAGGCAGTCTTTTTTTGGTGAGCTAAAAGGTGGTCGGCGTAACAGAGGCGCCCTCAAAGATCAGCTTAGGCGTCAACTTTCCTTGGCTGACATAAAAGGAGGTCACTCACAAAGGTCGCGGGATACACATTTTAGACGAAAAGAAAATCCGCTGCCGAGGACAAACGCAGACGGCGAAAAGAAAATCTAAATCGACCACCTGCGGACAATGGTTATGCTTGCCCTAGATGTGGCAAAATGTAGGTCACAGCTGGAGTTGCGCATCCACGGGAAATACTACATTTCTCACTAATCTTCGGACTCGAAGACAAGCCTTATTATATTATTATTATAATATATATAGGAAATCATATATATATATATATATATATATATATATATATATATATATATATATATATATACATATATGCACATATACAGGTATATATGCACAGGTAAGGAAATGATAAAGACTTTAGTAGGCCCAAATGAATATGGACACGTATAAGTGATAAATACATAAATAGACTGTTATATTAACACTATACAATAACAATACTGTTGTTGAAAAGTTACACTCCATTTTTATTAACTCTTTCTCTCCTAACTGACGATACCAGCGTTGATTCCACTAGAATGTGGTAAATAATTACGGAGAGAAAGAGTTACGTAGAACAAGAGTAGAGAAACAAAACAGGAGAGTCTAATACACACTCATGACACACTTGAAGAAAAACCGTGAACACGAGAACATACTGAACAGTAGAACAAGGGAGACTACAAGGAAACAAGCACACACACACACAACATACATAAACATACATATACATAAATACACATATAAATGTAACATAAACATGTAACATAGGCCAATACTAAAAAATGCATTCTCTGTTTGGGACCCGTCAACCCAAGAAAACATTAAGAAACTGGAACAGACACAAAATAGAGCATTGAGATTCATAACAAACGAATATTCACACTTGACTAGAGTAACACCTTTAGTAAAATCACTAACTTTAAAAAGTCCCCAGGACAATAGACTATTAAATTAAGTAGCAATTATACATACAACACTGAATCATAATCTTCAAATACAAAAACAAAATTTAATAAAATACTCTGAAAGACACAAAGATAAAGGCACATTCCTCGTCCCATATGCTAGGACAAATTTGTACAAATACTCCTTCTTCCCTAGCGCTATTAGAGCATGGAATGGGTTATCTGAGCTAGCCAGGAAAACCAGTGACTTGGCAGAATTTAAGTCATTGGTTAATATGCATGACTGAATGTATTACGCGTAGGACGTAATCATCTTTTTTGAAGTAACGTCTGTATTATATAAGATAAGATATGATAGAATGAACTAAACTGTAGGATGGCTTTCCATTGTTGGGAGTACAGTTAAAATTAACAAATAAATGGTGAATACATATTTGTAGAAATGCACATATGTAAGAGTTAGATGCAACTAAGTGCTATCAGGGTAATGATAATAATAATAAGGCTAGTCTTCGAGTCCGAAGATTAGTGAGGAATGCAGTATTTCCCGTGGCTGCGCAGTCCCAGCTGTGACCTACATATTTTGATACATACACATAAATGTTCTAGGTGAAGACACAAAAATAATAATGATACAGTTTTTCCAACTCTGCCTTACACAAGTTCCCGATCAAAGTCGTTGACTCTAGAGTTACTCCTGACTTCTCAGTGAATCTGATATAGTGTGGCATTAAACTGCGACTTTCGTCTCCAGCCTTTATAGGGGAGGAGGACCGCGGAACCACGTAACAATTATCCGGCTTGACCATCGTCCGATGCCATGGTGGACAGGAACAATTTGAATGGCCGTGGGCGTTAGGAGTGTCAGCCCAAAGTGATGTATGTGGACACCAAATTTTAATGTCCCTGGACTTAATGGCCGTGTGTGTGTGTTTAGGCATTTTGGGCGTAACTCGGGATGTGTGTTTGTAGCCTATAACGGGTTGTCGGATCTAACATCGGTGTAATAGGATATTTGTACAATGTTAAACTAGTGAATAAAGGAAGGGGGGGGGGTAGTTCTGCACTGGTCAGTTCAGTATTGAGGAGGATTTATTTCATCACAGTCAACCCGGAGCAGAATTTAATTGAAGTAACGTCTGTATTATATAAGATAAGATAAGAAGAATGTGGTAAATAATTACGGAGAGAAAGAGTTAAGAGATTTGCAGCACACTGTGCTACAGCCTGGCAGAATCTGCGACGCCGCTGATCTCAAAATGTTTTGACACTTGCCATTCCTTTTGATACATCAGCTGCGTGGAGGGGGGGGGGGTGGCGGATGAAGCTGCTTAGCAGGTCATATCGTTCCGACCACAGCTATTGTACAGGCATTCATCTCATTTCTATGAGATGATCGATAGTCGCCCGATAGAGGACACAACTTGAGTGATTATTTATTCTTTTTGGCTATCTATTGGTTATTTCGCTCGTTGCTTAGTTAGTTAGTTGGTTGGTTAGTTGGCTGGTTAGTTGGTTGGTTAGTTTTCTAAACTCTTAACCAATCATCTTAGAATCGATTCTGTAAACGCCAAGGAAGAAGAAAATGAGTCAAGAAGCAATAATTGTTCTGACCAATTCTACAACAACTGTTACACTCTGGCTCACATTGACCACCCAACGTCATCAATCCATAACATTAGGGGTGGACTGGGTGTCAAAATCGGCCCGGGCATTTCTATAAAATTCGGCCCACAAATTCTCTATCATGTGATGGGCATCCATATCTAGGTGTATCGGTCCTTAAAAATCATTAACTTTGATAATGTATCGATAGGCATGCATACAGTGAACTCTATATCTTAATAAGCAATATAGCGTCTTTTCAAATCAGCAATTATGTAGGCCCTAAAAAGATGAAGCCTACTAGCCTACTATCAGTAGCACTGTCTACAATCTACATTTTATTTTCGGAAAATGTATTCGATTAAAATAGTATTACACTGTAATGTCTGTGAAAGACTTTTGTTTAAACACGACGCTCAGAGGGCCTGTTATACAAATAAAAATAATAATATAATAAGAATATTATAAAACCTTTAACAATTTGAAATGTGCCATAGTGGCTTCGATCAGGCCATTTCGGTGGCCCTACCGGCCCATTTGGGTACCGGCCCACCGGGCATTTGCCCAAATGCCCATATAGCCAGTCCGTCCCTGCATAACACGTAAGAATAGATTGGCCTGATTGATTAAATTTTACAAAGATATTTTTGTTTACACATGTCTAGCAAGATGATCTTACTTAATTACTCAGACTTAGGTCCTCCATCGCCTTTCGGCGCATTGGGCGGCAAGCTGTTTCCATAAGGATCTGTCATTGTCTGAAGCCTCCTCCAACCTGGTGTCCACAGTTCTGAGGCCCTCCATGAAGGTGTGGCGCCAAGTTATACGAGGACGTCCTTGTTTGTGCTCTTCTCGTATTGGCCTCCATGTCATCGCAACTCTTGGTATGCGTAGTTCATTTTGTCGTAGAACATGTCCCGCAAACCTCATGCGACGCTCTGTCACAACCTTACTAAGTGTTCGACTCCCAGTTTGGCATAGGATTTCCTTGTTTGAGACCCGCTCTGTGTAACTTGCTCCCAAAATCCATCTGAGCGATTTTTGTTGAGCCACATTTAGTCTTTTCTCAATTTTTACAGATGACTTTTACAGAGGATTTCCATGTCTCACATGCATATGTTGCAGTTGGAATGACGATTGTGTTGAGAAGGTGTTGGTCTCGAGTCCAATGGCTTGGCTTGTCCAAATAGGCAGCAGCCTTTGGAAAATGCTCCCTGCTTTTCCTATTCAGCATGCTACATCATGGTAGGCGTCCCCATCATTTGTTATGAGCAAGAAGATCATATCTCAATGTTGGAACATTATCTCCCAAAGATAGAAGCCTGATCAGTAAGTCCCTACATCTCGTTTGTTGCCAATCTTTGATCTACTCACTTAGTCTTTCGGTGATACCGATATAAACTGATAGTTCGTCCCTCTTCCTTTCTTCTTACTGATAGTTCGTCCCTCTTCCTATCTTCTTACTGATAGTTCGGCCCTCTTCCTTTCTTCTTACTGATAGTTCGTCCCTCTTCCTTTCTTCTTACTGATAGTTCGGCACTCTTCCTTTCTTCTTACTGATAGTTCGTCCCTCTTCCTTTCTTCTTACTGATAGTTCGTCCCTCTTCCTTTCTTCTTACTGATAGTTCGTCCCTCTTCCTTTCTTCTTACTGATAGTTCGTCCCTCTTCCTTTCTTCTTACTGATAGTTCGTCCCTCTGCCTTTCTTCTTACTGATAGTTCGTCCCTCTTCCTTTCTTCTTACTGATAGTTCGTCCCTCTTCCTTTCTTCTTACTGATAGTTCGTCCCTCTTCCTTTCTTCTTACTGATAGTTCGTCCCTCTTCCTTTCTTCTTATTGATAGTTCGTCCCTCTTCCTTTCTTCTTACTGATAGTTCGTCCCTCTTCCTTTCTTCTTACTGATAGTTCGTCCCTCTTCCTTTCTTCTTACTGATAGTTCGTCCCTCTTCCTTTCTTCTTACTGATAGTTCGTCCCTCTTCCTTTCTTCTTACTGATAGTTCGTCCCTCTGCCTTTCTTCTTACTGATAGTTCGTCCCTCTTCCTTTCTTCTTACTGATAGTTCGTCCCTCTTCCTTTCTTCTTACTGATAGTTCGTCCCTCTTCCTTTCTTCTTACTGATAGTTCGTCCCTCTTCCTTTCTTCTTACTGATAGTTCGTCCCTCTGCCTTTCTTCTTACTGATAGTTCGTCCCTCTGCCTTTCTTCTTACTGATAGTTCGTCCCTCTTCCTTTCTTCTTACTGATAGTTCGTCCCTCTTCCTTTCTTCTTACTGATAGTTCGTCCCTCTTCCTTTCTTCTTACTTAACAGATTTTCGTCAACTTAGTATGACCTATGCTGGCTTAAGGATAACAAAGGTGAATAACCCAATAACCCAGTAACAAAGATGAATAGACTAGGTCACAATAACCCAGTGTCCCAGTGTTCTGACATGTTCATAGTTTTTAAGAGGAAATAAACAGAATCTGTTTTATATTACTGCCAGGCTATCATATTCATTTTTTGCCCCTGTATGTCAATCACTCTGACTACATTCTTACATGTATGCAGTGGCGTCATAATGGGGGGGGGGAGGGCTGTGGGATTTGGGGACCGCACTTGGTGACACCCACCAGGGGTGACACCCAAGATGAAAAAAAAAACACTTTTGCAATAGCATTCAACGTTTTTTAATTTATTTTGACAAGGCTTATATCAACTCACCATGCCTGTCCGTCTGGTATACCACCACTTCAGTCAAGTACTATTCCTTGCCCTTGTTTGGATACCAAACAAAGTAATTTATTACCAATGGTTAATTGTGTTGTCAGGTAAAGGAAATAATTGTGCAAAAATTTCAGCTTGATCCGAGATTGGGTGTCGGAGAAATAACGTGTAAAAAAAATTTGGCAGACAGATAGACGCACAGACAGACACAGAGACAGACAGACAATTTGAGTTGATATAAGCTTTTTAAAATTATTTCTCACCGCGGAAAAGTATTATTGTTATTCTAGATCTATTACAAATTTTAATTAAATAACTGGTCCAAACTAATTCTACACTTAATACAAGTTATTTTGTTGTTTTTTTTAAAGTATTTGTTGAAATTTGCTTGTTTATATAATTTACTGCATCTATTAGCCCTGGTATAACCATGCAAGTATAATGTATGGATCTAGATGACTAAATATATATTTGGTACAAACGCCCGAGTACGTTACGTACTGACGAAGGAGGGGGTCTTGTTTTAAAGAAAATAATAGTTTGTATTTGCATTGTAGTTATATTCCATATTTGAGTATTCATTATAATCATCATCGTCGCCTCATCATCATCATCATCTTTCCTTTGCGTTCCTCGTGGAACATAAGGCTTCAGTAAAAACACGCCACTCTCCACGGTCTCTTGCTAGTTTTTTTGATGGCTTCCCAGCTCTTTCCTGTCCTCTCGGCTTCATCTAGTACACTGCGTCGCCATGTTCTTTTTGGTCTTCCTCTACGTCAGGGATTCTCAACCTGTGGGTCGCGACCTTTTTGGGGGTCGATTGACGATTTGCCAGGGGTCGCCTAAGATCATCGAAAATATGGATTGTTATTGTCTACTCTTCTATTGCTGTGTGTGTGTAAAGGGGGGGGGTCGCGGCAAAGTGAAGAATTGTAAAAAGGGGTCGCCGAGCTTAAAAGGTTGAGAACCGCTGCTCTACGTCTTGTGCCCTGGGGGTTCCACTCTAAGGCCTGCTTAGCTCTGTTGTTGGTATCTTTTCTAAGGGTGTGACCAATCCATCTCCACTTCCTCTCTAAGATCTGCAATGCACCTCTATATTTGAAGTAAAACGACATGAATAGCGACATTTAAGAAATTCAATTATCAAATAAATTGACGTCTTTTTACCTTCTATTTATAACCTTTTTTTAAAAATAATTTCTCTTTTCAGCTTGCTAATTCTTCATCAGCAAAACCTGAAACCTGGGTGGACACGGTTCTCGGAATCTGGGTCTCAAAAACAGCTCTAAAGATTTTCCTACATTTCACAGTCTATGTATATCTTTGGGAAAATATTTACTAGCTAATCGGTCACACGGGGGAAAATCTGGTTTGAGCGTTATAATTTGTCAAATTATAATCTTATTTAAAATTATATTTGGTCTGGAGTTCTAGACTTTCTGTATCTTGAGCAGACATAAAGACAATAAAGAGTTAAATAAATAATTAGACGTAGGGAAACATTTTGCGCGCCGTCTTGTAAGTCTGGATCTATATTCTATCATTAGAATTGTGTATAATCTTTGTAGATCTATATTCTATCATTAGAATTGTGTATAATCTTTGTAGATCTATATTCTATCATTAGAATTGTGTATAATCTTTGTAGATCTATATTCTATCATTAGAATTGTGTGCAATCTTTGTAGATCTATATTCTATCATTAGAATTGTATATAATCTTTGTAGATCTATATTCTATCATTAGAATTGTGTATAATCTTTGTAGATCTATATTCTATCATTAGAATTGTGTATAATCTTTGTAGATCTATATTCTATCATTAGAATTGTGTATAATCTTTGTAGATCTATATTCTATCATTAGAATTGTGTATAATCTTTGTAGATCTATATTCTATCATTAGAATTGTGTATAATCTTTGTAGATCTATATTCTATCATTAGAATTATGTATAATCTTTGTAGATCTATATTCTATCATTAGAATTGTGTATAATCTTTGTAGAACCGTGGTCGAGAGCTAAGTGCGCTTAAACATGGTTTGGCCAAGTACGCTTGAAATCGGCTTCGCTTGGCTACCTGCAATGGGTGCTCGAGTTCGACACCCGACTCTAGCAGAGTTGTGTTTACTGCTGAGCTCCTAAAGAACAGCTTAAACCCCTCAATGGTTCAAAATTATCGTTTTTTTTTTTATAACTGCATATTATATAGCAGAGATGCCCAACCTAATTCGACCTGCGGGCCAATCTAATTTCCGACACTCGTGTCGCGGGCCAAATGACCAAAATGTATAAAACAAAACGAAATTGAACTGAAACAATTTTATTAGAAACTTGTGGATCTAGTAATTAGATTAATTAATGGGATATATAAGGTTCATTTTTAAAGCGTCGGAAACTGGCTTCATTTCTCTACATAAAATGTGAGCAACATTGTATAGAGTTTTACCAACGAGTCATACCCATGTCTCTTGTTGGTAAATATTCCCATCGATCCTTCAGGAGTAGTTTAATCATCTTTAATTCGCGGCTCAAACTAAGAATGTTTTATAATCCATTTAAATGTTGTTGTGCTTTAAAACAGCCACACTTTACAAAACAAATATGTTGGCTTATTATACGTTCCGCAAAAAAAAAGAGTAAAGATCTATTCACTTTTCCCTGGTAGATTTTAAATTCGGAGTCTACTTTTAGTTTCTTCGGCTCTCCCATTACATAAACCTACAAAGTGTACATGTCAAGATACCAGGATGGCTGCCTGGTCGTGAGGTTTGCGCGCTGGACTGTCTTTCGGATTTATCGATGGTCGAGGGTTCAAATCCTGCCCGCTCCCATCCCCCGTCGTCCTGCGGGAGGTTTGGACTAGGAAGTAAACTATCTTCAACTCTGAAGGAACATCCGAAACATGTAAAACATTTTACAACAATCCGTCAGACAAAAAGTCATTCTTCAATTTATTTTTTTTTAAATGGGGGGGGGGGGGAGATTTTCTACACTTTGTACTGACGTTTCGGCGGGCCGGATGAAACCACTTCACAGGCCGGATCTGGCCTGCGGGCCGTATTTTGGGCATCACTGTTATATAGCATTCATTTCTGAACAAATTCTGAACAACATGTCCAAATTTAAAGTGGAATTATTTTCAATATTTTTTTAAATTTGTGTATGCTAACTTAGTTTTTACCACAAAGGTTGTCGTTTTTTTGCTGTTTTCTCCTATTAACCATTTTCAATTTTTTTTGTTCAGAGATGGCGTGATAAAAGCTTTATTTATGAATATTTTGCCTTGAAATTTGGCACAAATAATGTTGTTTATACAAGTATGAAAGTGAAGCAGAATAAATACAAAAGGTTGAAAACTTTTAGAGTAATTTTTTTTTTCTTTGCCTACCCCCTATAAAAACTTGTAATAATGGGCCACTAACATGTTAAGAGCTGTAACTTTATTCAATGAATATGGAGTAATCAACGGTTGATGTTTAATTGAATTAGCTATAGTAGTTTTCAAGAAATCTTGACAGGAAAATTAACTATTTTTTCATCATTTTAGCTAAAAATAGCCCTCCCAAAAAATTTTTTTTACATAAAGTTGATAAGAAAAATTATTTATTTTCTTCTTATTTCACGCCTACTGTATCAAGAGGAACAATAAGGGTAGCTACTTTTTTTTTCAATAAGAGTTCGTCCCCCTTTTATACATTATTTAGGTCCCTGTTAACTGTATACAATGGCCACTTCCTCTTGAGCCTTTAAACTGACCAATGTACATTATTGTTAACTAAATCTCCAAAATGTTTATATAATAGTTTTGCTGTTATGCTGTGACTGTGTTGCTCAAGAGGAGTGTGCCACTTTATGGGAATGTATTTTTTATTAACGAGCTACGCAGACTTTATTTATTTGTTATTCATAAGTTAGTTTATGTAAATATTATATGTCTACTTAGTCTCTTATCCTTTTCTGTATGTGTTTTTTTTACTATGAAGACCAGATTTTGGTCGTATAGTATGTAATAGACAAGATTTTGTCTTGATACGAGACAGTAGTGTGTCACATGGATGGCGGTCCTTTGACTGTTAGGATCTGTATTATACTATTGTAAGCCATCGTTTTGTTATTTAGATGAGACACTATTGTGCCTCTGTGATGGCGGTTCTTTGATTATTTTAAACTAAACCTGTCCTACTATTTCGATTTTTTTGGTCATTATTTGACTTGCTTTTGTTGGCCTTTAGGTCCGTTTTCTTTTGAGGATCTTTTTTTTTTGTTCCTAAATAAACTCTTTATAAGTTGTGACTGAAATCTCAAAGTTATGACTTGTACGTCTCTGTAAGTTATAGATCTAGAGGTTCTAATTAATAGCCTGGGTAATATAATTTGGGACCACGAACTACCACTGGACTAACTTGCCAGTACAGCAGAAGTCACTGGTCTTATGACCAGGGCCGGTCCTGGCAATTAAGGGGGCCCTATGCGAGACTGATTGCGCGGGGCCTAGTCTAGGTGAGAATAAGGATAGTAAGTGAAAATTAAGATTTTGTATTAGAAAATAATTTCGGCTTTGCATTTTATTCATTCTTTACTAAGTACAAAATTGCCATCAAGTTAACTTTATTTTATGAATCTTGACACCTATGGCATATTTTTATGCCAGTGACTATAAAAGTAAATACGGTATTGGTTATGGGGAAAATTTGTCCGATCATTACATTTTATTACATGAAAGCTGACATTGCCTTTTTTTTTTTAACGCGCGTAGGAATGACGTTTTCCATAATGAATGACACACACAAATGATAATTTTGTCTATTTTTCATGAGATTTTTATGAGTTTTCAGGAGATTTTAGTTAGTGCAGCAAATTTTGGTATATAATTTGCAATTAATAATTACACATAGAATTAGCGCGGGGCCTATGAAAGCGCGAGGCCCACTGCGACCGCATAGGTTGCAGTGGCCTAAGACCGGCCCTGCTTATGGCCTAACCATAATACAAGGTCACACCTGCACAAAATAAAAAAGCATTTTTTTAAATTATTATAACATGCAATTTCTATTTGGGGGTTTAAGCTTTCCTAAAGGTAGCACGGAAAACCTTCTCCCAGATACCCCCTCCCCCCCCCCCCCCCTCTACTGGTACACAAATGAGATTGGGCCATAGCGCGCTGACCATGTTTAAGCCACTAGCGGATCCAGAACTTTTGAGGTGGGGGGGGGGGCATTTTTTTTCCTAACCCTAAGGCCCAGTAAACTCTAACCCTATGTATAAACGCATATAAATAGTATATAAACAGCATATAAACAGGATATAAGACAAACTTTATTCTATAACGAGATTTAAAGCTATATATATATATAATATAGGCCGAATATAGTATTTAAAGCTACGTATAATCTTTCTAAAGCTCGATAGAATCTTGAAAGCCACATATAATCTCAAAAGGTACATATAATTTTTAAAACTGCATATAGTATTGAAAGGTAAAATGATTTTTAACGCCAGTAATGATCTCTAAGGCGCAGAAATCACTCAATGAACTCTTTATGCCTGTGTCTGTTGTATTTATGTGTATGTTTCTGTTGTGTTGTCTTTATGTGAGAAACGAGTCCTTGTAATCACTTCTAATTTCCCTAAAGATCAATAAAGCAGCCTTAGTCTTAGTCATAGTCTTAGTTATAGTTACAGTTATAGTCTTGGTCTTGGTCTTAGTCATAGTTATAGTTATAGTCTTGGTCTTGGTCTTAGTCATAGTCATAGTCTTAGTCATAGTCTTAGTCATAGTCATAGTCATAGTCTTAGTCTAAGTCTTAGTCTTAGTCTTAGTCATTGTCATAGTCATAGTCATAGTCATAGTCTTAGTCATTGTCATAGTCATAGTCATAGTCATAGTCATAGTCTTAGTCATAGTCATAGTCATAGTCATAGTCTTAGTCATAGTCTTAGTCATAGTCATAGTCTTAGTCATACATAGTCTTAGTCATAGTCATAGTCATTGTCATAGTCATAGTTATAGTCTTAGTCTTAGTCATTGTCATAGTCATAGTCATAGTCATTATCATTGTCATAGTCATTGTCATTGTCATTGTCATAGTCATAGTCATAGTCATAGTCATAACCATAGTCATAGTCATAGTCATAGCCATAGACATAGTCATATTCATAGTCATAGTCATAGTCATAGTCATAGCCATAGTCATAGCCATAGCCATAGCCATAGCCATAGCCATAGTCATAGTCATAGTCATAGTCATAGTCATAGTCATAGTCATAGCCATAGTCATAGCCATAGGCATAGGCATAGCCATATCCTTAGCCTTAGCCTTAGCTAAAGTCATAGTGATAGTCATAGCGATAGTCATAGCCATAGTCATAGCCATAGTCATAGCCATAGCCATAGCCATAGCCATAGTCATAGCCATAGCCATAGTCATAGTCATAGCCATAGCCATAGCCATAGTCATAGTCATAGCCATAGCCATAGTCATAGCCATAGCCATAGTTATAGCCATAGCCATAGCCATAGTCATAGCCATAGCCATAGTCATAGTCATAGTCATAGCCATAGTCATAGTCATAGTCATAGTCTTAAATGATTTTTGAAGGCAGAAAAGTTTTGTTTCATTGCAATGCTAAGAAAATGCAATACTTGGAAGAATGTGTTTGCATAAAAAAAAAGTAGAGCAGAAGTAGAGCAGAAGTAGAGCAGAAGTGGGCTAAAATATTACGTAAACCTCCACCCAAAATCTTCTACTAACATTCAGTGCCTCACGTGAGACGTGGCCTATATGTTGCTCTCGGTTATAACACTAAGTAGAACACTTTTTAGATCTAGCGCGGCTTGGTCTTCAGAACAGATGAACTCCGCCCGTTATTGGACAACAATGTAGGTGAAACTTGGTGCGACGCTGTCATTGACCTGGAGTTGAGATAACAGTCTGCAGCATACTGCATAAAAACTAGAGATGGGAAACGAACCGAACCCGAACCTCACTTATGACCGAACTGAACCAAACCCGAACTTTGAAACTGCTCGGCCCGGGTGGTACGCTATTCTGCCTCAACGTGGCACTCGGGTGGAAAAGACCATTAGAGGAAGTGTTTAGGCTAAATGAATAGCAAAACAAAACTCCTGTGGGAGTGTCCAAGGGAATGCGAGAGCTTTCCCATTGCACGGTGCGGAGTTGAAAGAGAGCTCCTATGTCGCTGTTGATAATCCATGCGCCGTTCCTCAAGGGACCATTACATTCATGGCGAGTCCTGCACGGTTAGCTTGGTACAACATAGGAAAATGGCGAAGGTTCCCGGTGTACTCGGCCTTCGGCCATGCATTCGAGTCCATGCGCCCGAAGTGCCAGATATATTGGAAATAGCAATGCTTTACATAGGCATTGACTTGGAGCTCCTCCAGACAGAACGGTGGTTCATGCAGGCTTACAAGCCTAGAGTTCGAAGAGCCTTCGGCTCAGCTCTTTTGACTATCAAACGAAACTGCTCGGTACAAACCAAACCGAACAAACCCTCCTTATCTTAACCGAACTAATTTTGCAATTTGTACATCCCTTTTATATATATATATATATATATATATATATATATATATATATATATATATATATATATATCGCGCTATTTTGTAGGCGCTATTTTTGTCGGGAAATCTTGCGCTATTTTGTCTTGCGCTTTTTGTCGGGAAATCTCGCGCTATTTTGTAGGCGCTGTTTTGTCGGGAAATCTTGCGCTATTTTGTCTTGCGCTGTTTTGTCGGGAAATCTCGCGCTATTTTGTAGGCGCTATTTTTGTCGGGAAATCTTGCGCTATTTTGTCTTGCGCTGTTTTGTCGGGAAATCTCGCGCTATTTTGTAGGCGCTATTTTTGTCGGGAAATCTCGCGCTATTTTGTAGGCGCTGTTTTGTCGGGAAATCTTGCGCTATTTTGTCTTGCGCTATTTTGTCTTGCGCTATTTTGTCTTGCGCTATTTTGACGGGAAATCTCGCGCTATTTTGCAGGCGCTGTTTTGTCGGGAAATCTTGCGCTATTTTGTCTTGCGCTGTTTTGTCGGGAAATTTCGCGCTATTTTGTCAAGCGCTATTTTGTCGGGAAATCTCGCGCTATTTTGTAGGCGCTATTTTTGTCGGGAAATCTTGCGCTATTTTGTCTTGCGCTATTTTGACGGGAAATCTCGCGCTATTTTGCAGGCGCTATTTTTGTCGGGAAATCTTGCGCTATTTTGTCTTGCGCTATTTTGACGGGAAATCTCGCGCTATTTTGTAGGCGCTATTTTTGTCGGGAAATCTTGCGCTATTTTGTCTTGCGCTATTTTTGTCGGGAAATCTTGCGCTATTTTTTCTTGCACTATTTTGTCTTGCGCTATTTTTTCTTGCACTATTTTGTCTTGCGCTATTTTTTCTTGCACTATTTTGTCTTGCACTATTTTTTCTTGCACTATTTTGTCTTGCACTATTTTGTCTTGCGCTATTTTTTCTTGCACTATTTTTTCTTGCACTATTTTGTCTTGCACTATTTTTTCTTGCACTATTTTGTCTTGCACTATTTTGTCTTGCACTATTTTGTCTTGCACTATTTTGTCTTGCACTATTTTTTCTTGCACTATTTTTTCTTGCACTATTTTTTCTTGCACTATTTTGTCTTGCGCTATTTTTTCTTGCACTATTTTGTCTTGCACTATTTTTTCTTGCACTATTTTGTCTTGCACTATTTTGTCTTGCGCTATTTTTTCTTGCACTATTTTGTCTTGCACTATTTTGTCTTGCGCTATTTTTTCTTGCACTATTTTTTCTTGCACTATTTTGTCTTGCACTATTTTTTCTTGCACTATTTTGTCTTGCACTATTTTGTCTTGCGCTATTTTGACGGGAAATCTCGCGCTATTTTGTAGACGCTATTTTCACCGCACTATTTTGTCGGGTTTCCAAAATTCCTTTGCTTCAAGCTGGGAGTGTCAGAACCTTGTTGGGAGGGAAGCCAATATAACATCTGTCATTCACATTTTTTTCGGGTCATCGTCCTACCCGAATCACATCTGAAAATTGTTGAATGAAATCAAAATAAAAGGAAAAAAAATATGCAGATTTAAAAAAAAAAATGGTTGATACGTCCTAGCAGAGATGACGCGACAAAACTGAACATAGTGTGGCGAAACCACCTCCCCAAACCTTTTTCTGAGACCCTAGATGTAAAATGGTGAGTACATAAGCACTGGCTGTGGCGTACGTGACAAGACGCGCGTAGAAAGCCAAGCCTTTAACCTTCTAGGCCCTGGAAATAGAGTAAACTAAATCTGAATATCGTCTGCTTGAGTTATCACTCAAATAAAAAGAAAACATGACGTCACAGCACAGCGTTTGGAAGATGCGTACGATAAGAAAACAGAAGACTGGGCACAAGTTGTTATGCGAGACGCTTAGAAGAATGTAGAAATGTGCTGACGGCGGACTACTGCCATTCTTCGCTTTAACATTGGCGTGCATCAGTTAAGGGAGTTTGTGTTGTACAAACTCGTAGGCGGTCCCGTTGGTCTAGCAAATTTATTTTTTTTAAACCATATTTTTTTAATTATTTTTTTTTTACAAAATGGCTTAATAAATTGGACTGCTCAGTATAAATAATGCACTTTAAATATCATAACTATTTTCATGTTTTATTTATTAAATTTATTTTTAAAAGTTTCTATATTATTTCGATTATTGTCCCCCCCCCCCCTTTTTAAAAAAAATTTTTTTTTAATTCATTAATAATTTAAACACACATTTCTATGAACATCTATTTAAAGTGTCGAGGAGTGTTGAACTGATGACTCGTGAAACTCTAGGCTAAATAAGAAAAAAAACATTCTTACAACACCGGCCTGGCTGAACAGATTTGTTCTGTTTGAAAGAGATCCAAGTCTATGTGCAAAACTACTGTGTCTAGTGATTCGGAAGCTTATGAAGCACGGAAGGCCGAGTACACCGCAGACCCCCGCCACTTTCTTCAATGTATCACATTAACCGTGCGGGATTCACCATTTGTGACACGGCCCCTTGAGGAACGGGAAAAAGGGGGGGGGATAGATGACATGGTTTTACCCCGGTAGCCGTTGTATCTATTTTCGGTTCTTAATCAATTTTGTAGATATTGCTTTTAGTTTTTTGAGATATAGACTTCACAAACAGTCGGAGAGAAAAAAACGAAAAGCCGTTTAAAAAAAAAATGGAATAATTAGGCGAATGACATTTACAGTTTAGAAAATATTTTTATCGTTTTGCAAAAAAAAAATTCATTCTAGAAATTATTTCACAGGAGAAAACAAAATATTTTAAAATTAATTTAAATTAATTTCATTTTCAATTAATTTCATTTACTTGCCAATTTCAAATCTATATAAATAAGCATAGACTGAGACTTTCCTGGTGCTATTAGAGCATGGAATGGGTTGCCTGAGCTAGCAAGGAAAACCAGTGACTTGGAAGAATTTAGGTCATTGGTTAATATGCATGACTAAATGCATGACGCGTAGGGCTTAATCATCTTCTTTTTTTTTTTAAGTAGCGTTTATAATCTATATTATATAAGATAAGATAAGACTGAGACTAAGACTGCTTTATTGATCCTTATGGAAATTTGTTGTAATTACCAGGACTCTTTTCTCATATCAATACAACACAACAGAAACATACACATAAATAGAACAGACACAACATAAAGAGTTCATTGAGCGACTACACACAGCCATCTTGATCCTTTCATAATTCCTGATCAACGAGTGGCGTTGATAGAGTCTGACCGAGTAAGGAACGAACGAGTTTTTGTACCTCTCGGTTCTTGTCTTGATTGACAGGAGTCACCCACTTCGCGACGACTTGACGTGGTTCTGATGGAGCGGGTGGCTATTGTCTTCCAAGATTTTTCCTATTCTATGAGACATTTTTGCTCAAAAAGTTCATTTAAATGTACTAGTGTTGTGCGTGTGATTTTTGAAGCGCTCTAGACTACTGTCTCGGTGGTGCCGGATTCGAACCATGTCCGCGCCGACATCCCCCCCCCCCAGTCTTAATAGAGGTTTGGACTAGGATATAAAGAATCTCCAACTCTGGAGGAACATCAGAGGAACATCCGAAATTTGTAAAACAAACACAAATGCATTAGTCTTAATCTGACATTGTAAAGTTTAAATAAATATCGTTACAGTAGAAATAATAAATGCGATCAATAACTATATTTCAGGTCATTGAAATCTCGGAATAAATGGCATTTAAGTCGAGACTAATAAACAAGCTTATTATTTTTCTTATATATTTCGGTCATTGCCCCCTAACAAGATTCCAAAGTGTCGCATTAAATTAAACTTAAAAATAAAAGTGTGTCAACGCATCGAATTTCCTGCTGTTGTAAGATAAACCACATTTCTGAGCTTAAAAAAATTAGTTTTACGATTTGACAATCTCCAGACACCGGGGCAATGCACGAATAAACTGTACATTTTTTTCTCGTGAAGCAGATATTCTATGTACTGTACTTACTTCTTGTGTCTCAAAGGCAGTAGCGGCCCTAGGGGGTGGCATGTAGGCAGGGCCGGTCCTAGCAATTGCGGGGCCCTATGCGAAACTGATTGCGCGGGGCCTAGTCTGTGTGGGAATAAGGATAATAAATGAAAATTAAGATTTTGTATAAGGAAAAAAAATCGACTTTACTATGTTAAAATTGCGATCTGTACTTTACGAACCTTGTAACCAATGGTATATTTATATACTAGTGACTATAAAAGTAAATAAAGTATTTGAACTTCGCCAGATTATTACATGAAAGCTGACAATGCCTTTTGTCCTTTTATCACGCGTAGCATTGGCGTCTTCCACAATGAATGACACCCACAAATGACAATTTTGTCTATTTTTCTGGAGATTTTATAGAGTTTTCAGGAGATTTTAATAAATTCAGGAGATTTCCAGGAGTTTTTCGTATATATTTTGCAATTTAATAATTGCACCCTGAATTAGCGCGGGGCCCACTGCGACCGCATAGGTTGCAGTGGCCTAAGACCGGCCCTGCATGTAGGGCAACCGCCCCATACCCGCGCCTGAGGGGTCCCCGAAATAGTTGATTTCCTTGTCGCCTTCAGCTTCGCAACCCAGATCAGTTCTCATTAACTAGGATTTGTCACTCAATATTGTGGAAGCCTTTCAAGCATCTATATGATACCGATTCTCATGCAAGCTTTTAACATGACATTTGTGGTTTCAAATACCGTTCAGTTTCGGTAAAGACAGCATCTTATGACCTGTCGATTCTACGAGGCTATCAGTGCTTAACAGTTCACCTTGGCATCAATTAAAACCAAGTGGCCGGAAGAGACTGATTAACATTGTTTATTTCGTAAATATAAAAAAAACATCCAATCGGATTTGAATAGAAAAACGCGTTGAGATCAAGTTTGAACCAGTTGCAATTTTTAAGGCTATATTTATTTCTGAATGAAAGAGTCAGAGGTCATTAATATTGTTGTAACATTAAAGCAACTTTTCACAAATTGATTTTTTTTAAAATGAAAATTAATAAAGAAGTTAAGAGTGTTCTTGACTTTCAATGGGAGATAGGTTCCGAGACCCCCTCGAAATTAAAATTTCCGCGGTAATTTCATACAGATACACTATTTTTGGATGCGACTAGTACCACAAGACATCCCCTAACACTTTAATCTCCTAAATAGCAGTTTCCCAATTCTTTTAATTAGGCTGCGACGTCGCATGTCAGTGTTGAGGTCTACAGTGACCATTGGTCTCGATTGAACCAGTTCATGTGCTATAAGCTATACTGTTAATTTGGCCAATCAGCATCCAGAAAGTTTGGTGATGACGTACTCATTTTTTTTCCCCAGTAGGCTACTGTACATATACATCGGGTGTGCGTGGGAAAACCCGTGTAAAAAAGCGGGAGAAATTTTTTCATGATTTATTTTAAAAACCCGTGGTAAAGCCATTCCTCATCAAAAGTCGGATCTGCGTACGACAAGAAGCGACTGAAGCTCCTATCTCACACCTTTGTTCTTAAAGAACATCAATTAGGCTTCGGCACTCGGACCGCGCATCGGGAGAGAAGATACATTCATATTACTATTTGTGAAAAGCGACAAGCTTTGAATCCTTATCTGTGACCGCCTAAGCAAACTATTTGGTTATTGCAAGTGTTCTGGTTCCCCTACGAAATTAATAGAAGTTCCTTTGTTCTTAATCTGTGACCGCCTAAGCAAACTATTTGGTTATTGCAAGTATTCTGGTTCCCCTACGAAATTAATAGAAGCTCCTTTGTTCTTAATCTGTGACCGCCTAAGCAAACTATTTGGTTATTCCAAGTGTTCTGGTTCCCTTACGAAATTAATAGTCATTATCCAACTCCAGCGTAATTAGCAGAAATGATTATTATCTAGTTTGTTGATTTTTCATGCAAAATGTTTCTGAATCATTAGTTACGTTTATTAGTTACGTTTATTAACCTTAAAGGATGGCTGCCTGGTCGTGCGGTTTGCGCGCTGGACTGTCGTTCGGATTTATCGATGGTCGAGGGTTCAAATCCTGCCCGCTCCCATCCCCCGCCGTCCTGCGGGAGGTTTGGACTAGGAAGTAAACTATCTTCAACTTTGAAGGAACATCCGAAACATGTCAAACATTTTACAAACAAACATTTTAAAAGTCGAAATACTTCATGCAGAACAATTACAATACAGTATGTAATTTGTGAAAGACCAATAGTACAGTACCTACGCAAGGTACTTTTTGTTTAGTACCAAAAATAAGGCCTGCAGCGTTAGAGGCGGACGACCCCTTTAGCGTGATGTGGTAAGGTATATATATAGACTAAGGGCCCCGCAAATGACACTTGCCAAGGGCCCCGCGATCTGCTAAGGCCGCCTCTGCTCAAAGGTCAAAATATCATGTACACCTACGATTATATCAAAAGACTTCAAATTAATTTAGTCTGAAATACATCTACATTAAACGAATAGTCACATTTGACTAGAGTAACACATTTAGTAAAATCACTCAATTTAGTAAGCTTTCAGGAGAAAAGACTCAAAAGTAAAGTAGCAATTATACATAAAACACTGAACCATAATCTTCAAATACAAAATCTTATAAAATCTCAGAAAGACACAAAAATAAAGGCACATTCTTCGTTCCATATGCTAGGACAAATTTGTACAAATACTCTTTCTTCCTTAGCGCTAGCATGGAATGGGTTGCCTGGGCTAGCCAGGAAAACCAGTGATTTAGCAGAATTTAAGTCATTGGTTAACTCGCATGACTAGATGCATGACGCGTAGGACGTAATCATCTTTTTTTTTTGAAGTAACGTCTGTATTATATAAGATAAGATACAACTTCTGCCCTATTTAACATCTTTTTAAATTTTTATTTTTAGAGCCCATTCCCTCCCCCCAGGCCCGTTAGTTTTGCGGGATTTTTTTTCTGCGAATTCGTCCGTTGGCATGCTTATGTGTGAGAGAGAGAAAAAATATATATAACAATTACTTTTTTTAAAAAAAAAAAGCTTATTTTGAGTGATATAGCATCAATAATTTTGAATCATTCATATAATTAATTTTTGGTAGATTTACACTAACAATAATAAATAATATAACAATAATAGGCCCACATCACCTCAAAGTATCAAGAGTTTTCAATATCATTTAATTGGCTGAAGGTGTTCTCTGATTTAGGCAGAGTTAGTGGTTGGTCTCGTGTTGGTGGTCTACCCCATCCGCCTCTGATGATAACTATTTATATTATAACTATCGGCGCACGTTTTACGCAGTTCTTGTATCAATCCAGTTATTCACGTTAGTCAATGATTTAAACTTTGCTAAGTCATTGGTTTTTCTGGCGGACTAAGGCAATCCATTCTATGTCCTAGGAAAGAAGGAGTAGCCTATTTGTACAAAGTTGTCCTAGCATATGTGTTAATGAGTGTGGGTTTAATCTTTGTGTCTGAGTACTTTATTAAATTTTGTTTTTGTATTTGAAGATTACGGTTCAGTCTTTCGTGTATAATTGCTACTTTACTTTTAAGTCTTCTGTCCTGAAGGCTTTCCAAATTTAGTGATTTTACAAATGGTGTCACTCTAATCAAATGTGACTATTCGTTTGTTATGATTCTCACTGCTTGTTGTTACCGGTCGTTGACTTGTAGCACCAAACTGCTGGTAGACAACTAAACCGCTGTAGGCGTAACGTAACTTAACTAATAAAACTTCAAATTTTATTTTTATGAACAAACTAGGTAACACTTTATTTATAAGATAATCAAGATCATGTTGAAATGAGATTATTATTATAGCTTTTATATAGCGCTACTTTCATGCTTATAGCATGCTCAGAGCGCTTTTGGTCCAATCTCATTTGTGGACCAGTGGGGGGGGGGGGGGGGGGAGAGGCTATCTTGGAGTTGGTTTTCCTTGCTGCCTTTAAATAACTGTAGTAGACTTTAGTAGCCTAACAATATTCTCTAACAAAAATCTGGGGTCGTCAGTCACAGCTAAGACCAAGTGACGACAATGCCACCCATGTTGCATCATTCACAACCAATCGCTAATCTCTTCCCACCGTAACCATAGAAACACACACACACACACTCTGCATAACACTTGCTCTATCTAGTTGTTTGTAAGACTTGAGTGGTAAAGACGTACTTTGTTGGAGCTTCGTAAGCTTAGCGACATTGGACTGTTGCCAACTTTACTGGCTCAAATCTTCAATTTATCTAACTACGCAGTTTCCTAGCAATTCATTATATTCTTGGCTGGTGTATCCGGTGTATAGAATAAAGATAGAACACTAAAGTTTTTTTATAAAAGTTACTTAATTTCTTTGCACATTATAGCAATGCAGAATCAATTTTTTTTAAAGCTTTTCTGTTTGAGACTTTTATTTAATTGGCAATTTTGAAATTCAATGCAGCATCCTAAAAACTATTAAGTTTATCATGAAAATTTTCAATAAGTTATTTTTTGAATTTGTATATATCCGGAGGACAATTCGGCATGTAACAATCAAATCAAGCTAGCAAATTCTGAGGTTTCCTTTTTAAAAAAAAAATATAAAAAATAGTAAGACATCTTATTCCCACTACCAACACCTGCAAAGAACATGTCTATATGTGGCTGCTTTATGCTCATTCCCACTACCAACTCCTGCAAAGAACATGTCTATATGTGGCTGCTTTATGCATATTTCTATTACTCTATTTAAGTTTATGTTCATGTAAAATATATACAGTACAGAAAGTCTAAGACACTCACTGTCTGGTCAAACAGGAACAAAGGCATGATTTTATTTTTCGTTTGTTTCTTTATTCAAACAAATGTATATAATATTTAGATTCTTTTAAGTATAAAAATAAAATTGCAATATAAAAATTGTTATGTTTGGTCCACTTGACAACAGGATTGGAAACAATACAATATATGGTTACCTTAGTAACCATTTGTTATGATTTTGTATTAACACATAATATAAGGTAAGTTTGTAGCTGACTATACATATGTATATATATATACATGTATAGTAGAAAGAATATAAATGATTCCCTTTATAGATACACAAGTATACAATTACATTAACAATTGCAACTAGTGTAATAGTATATATCAGATAATACTTTAAGACAATAAAAATACAATGTAATCAATACCTTCAACCTTTAGGCATAAAAAAGAAAAACTATTTTCTGACTCAATGTACAAAAATAAAGTCATCTTATACATAAACAGTCTTTATGTGTACACACAAATACAAATATATACAATAATTTATTTACAGTTCTTTTGAGCAAAAAATAATTGTGCTAGCACTGGGCATGAACGATATAAACAAGTATCAATATTTAGTCTGAGGTATCAATTATGAGGTGGTTCCTATTTTTTTTCTTCGAACATCATTTAAAGTCGGCAACACATTTATTTCATTTGCATTACCGAAGAACATCTTGCTAACTGAAGGCATTGTCGTGAAGGCTTAGGGCATCTGTTATGAACATTTGAAAAACATAAAACATTGATATGCGTGCATTTAAAACATGTTCATGTTTGTCTCATTCAGACACACAATTACACTAGGGCGACTCACTGGTATAGCTAGGGTGGGGGGTAGCAGGAGGGTCCAAATTAAATTATCCTCCCAGGCTTCACACTTGATTGGGGCCCCCAAATGAGTGTCTGAAATTAAATATTACAATATTATCTCATGATGCTGAATGTCAAAATATAGGGGCCTCTAAATAGGTCAAGTTCCGCGGGCCCCAATATCCCTAGCTATGCACTTGGGCGACATAGAATTAATAAGTGGCCTTTGCAACATTTCTTTTAGTTTCCTTTCAGTATTTGAAACATAAAAAGTTTTTAAAAAAGACAAAAATAGCAAACTTAGTAGTGGGATTGTGCATTGCATTTTTCTTCATCATAGCAAAATTGATATGAACATGGGTTTGTTATAATCAAAGAATTTTTTTTATTATATCAAATTTACTTTTTGGCAAAGCTTTAGGTTAAACAAGCTATAATTTAGAAGAGGAAATTTTAATTACTTTAAATTGTTCAAAGTCTGTAGCAAAATAAAAATTGAAATAATACTTTAAAAAAAAAAAAAGTGGACTATTGGGCTGTAAGTGGAAAAAACACATATTTGACAACAAAGTTGCAACAAAAAAAAAGGCTCTTTGCTGCCAGTGTAAATGCTGCCAACTAAGAAATCATTGACATTGGAATAAAAAAAACAACTATGGACTCATTATAAGTAAAATATTGAGCTCATCGGAGAAATCAGAAATAGTCTCAAAATACTTATCTAATGGTCATTTGTTAGTTTTTCATAACATTTCTTTATATAAATACTCTAAAAACATTTATTAACTCTAAATATAGATCCAAGTACTAGCTACAGTCTACAGTCACTGTTAAAACCTTTTTTTTTATTTAGCATGGCTAAAATACAAATGCTTTTGGAATTTATTTTTTTTTCTAGCTAATAGAATTAAATAAAGAGTAGTAAATAGCACTAGTTTAGCTTAACCAAATATATTTCGAGTACCTCTGCACCAAGTCTTCATACTGTAAACAATTTGTTTACAAACGAACAGAGAACTATTAAAATTTTTTAAAAACAAAGACACATAATTTTACTTTTATTTTATCTTATATTTCACAGACGTTACTTCAAAAAAAGAAGATAATTACGTCCTACGCTACATTTTAGACCAAAAACAGTTTCAAACATGGACTTATACAATTGTATAATATAATCTTAAAACACACCGAAATCAATGTTAAATACATTAATTATTTATATATTAATTATATATATGGTGTTTATAATATATGTGGCAGGACTCTCTCTGTGACTACACCGCTCGTGTGAACCCCTGGTCATAACTTTTCCGAGGATTTAGCCAGCTGATAGAAGTGACTATTTTCCTGGTTGAGTAATGTCTGGGGGTCATCAAATTCCACAATCTGGCCAGCCTCTATGACCATCACTCTGAGGAGACAGGAGGATTTAAATAAGACAATAGCATGTGACAACAAGATTCATACATGGCAGAAAAACTATAAAATAGCTTTTTAACTATAAATAGCTTTTTAGCTATAAATAGCTTTTTAACTATAAATAGCTTTTTAGCTATAAATAGCTTTTTAGCTATAAATAGCTTTTTAGCTATAAATAGCTTTTTAGCTATAAATTTTGTATATCCCGTGTGCAAAGTAGAGGAAGTGTTGGTAAGTGCTTCTTCTTCTTCATTCGCATTTTACATGTCGGAGGGTTCAGATCAGAAATCCTATATCTGAGAGGAACCGCGCAGTGGTTTCCAGATCAGGCAGTTTTCCTTATAGTTTTTGTTCTAAAGGAAGGCTTTGGGGGCCAGAGTCTTGTTCGGGCCTCTTGATATAGTATGCAGCTTTGAAGGGCATGGTCAGCATTCTCTGGTGATGCTCCACAGGGGCAGGTTTTGCTCGTCCCGACTTGATAAGCTGTGTTTTATTAAATTTATTTGATAATTTTTTGAGCAACTTTTTCTCAAAATCAAACTTTCTGAACCCTTTGAAGCGCAAAATAATTTGAATAAATTCAATACGGGGGGAAGCTAGAGACTTTCATTCTATGACTTAGAAGTTTTTTAAAAACAAATAGTTAACTAAAAGGTGATAAAAAGGAGATTCGATATGAAGATCAGCTTCCACTCATTGATGGAGATATTGTAAGAACATATAGCTCAATTCTTCTTTATTTACTTGACAATAGTGAAACTCAATTTAGCATCCTTGACATTCTTTAGTTTATCATAAACATCTCTAATAGGCAATGGCAGCACATTTGGCAATAGCAATGCACTAAAGTTTGTGGACAGCAGTATCTTACACTGAAAACTGACAATGACTGACATTATAAACTGATAATAACAAGCAGAAAATAGAGTTCTCCTTTCAGACTCTATGTAAAGATCATCTGTTTCTGTGGCCAATGGTTAATGATGTTGTCATGTGGCCATCATAATGACCAACTGCCTTTTCTATTCCTCAACTATTGTCAGGTATCCTTTATAGCTAAATGGACCTAGAGGCGCCCAAAGATCCAGAAATTTAAAATCCCAGTCTTCACCAGGATTCAAACCCAGTACCCGCGGTTCGGAGGCCAAGCACTTTACTGCTCAGCCACTGCGTCTCCCAGATACAGAAAATAGCAACAGGTAATTGCTATGAGAAATAGTAAGAACAAATAAGAATGAGAAATCGCAACAGAAAATAGCAGGACACAGTAACAGCATACAACTGCTACAGAAAAAAAGCAAACACAATAATAATAAGTTTAGAAAACCCAGCCAAGACCAAGTAAACAAAAAAAAATAAATGTTTGGGCCACTAGGTCTTCATAAGCTACAAACAAACAAAAAGATTAACAATCAAATATCTTTTTTGTTTGCCAGTTGACAATGAAGATCTGATGGCCCGAATGTCCTTTGTTTTTACCTGGTCCAACAAGGTTTTCTATGTGTATGTTTATTGCATTTTCTATACAGTTGTTTATCCCTGAAGCAGTAAATGCTTTTATCGATCTAGATAATATTAGGTGTATTGATATATCATGCAATGAACTATACATATCTACAGTGTGGAACAAAGTCTAGAAATATGGCTGTACCTGTCACAGTCTAGTATTGTGTTGATACGATGAGCTATGATGATTGTTGTACTATGTTTAAAGGCTTTTTGCACTGTCTTTAAGACCAGTTCATCCGTCTCCACGTCTACCGAGGATGTTGGCTCGTCCATTATCAAAATCCTGCTGCGCCTTAACAGAGCCCTTGCCAGACAAATCAGTTGCCTTTGTCCAGCACTATATACGAAAAATGCAAATGAAGAATAGTAATTATACAATATGTGACTTGATTTATTGTTATACAAAATTCATTGATGAACAATGTAGTTTATATCTGGTATGACCAGTCGACTATGTTTAAATAAATTATAAATTATGGCTTTTACATAACGCTACTTTCATGCTTATAGCATGCTCAGAGCACTATGATCCAATGTCATTTGTGGACCAGTTGGGGGGGGGGGGGGGGAATCTGGGAGAAGGTTTTCCGTGCACAACTCTGCTCGAGTGGGGTGTCGAACTTTGAGCCCCCTTCATAGGTAGCCAAGCCAAGCCAAGTTCAAGAGTACTTGGCCTCTCAACCACACTTCCCACTGTTTACTATGGTCATAAAGTGGTCAGTAGCCTATAGGTAGTAAAGTAAATTAAACAAAAGTGGTTTTTTTTCCTTACTTACCTAAAGTTGTTGCCATTTTCTCCCACCTCTGACTCCAGGCCCTGAGGCATCACTGAGACAGCATCCTTTAAGTGTGACATGGTCAGTGCAGACCAGATCTCTTGGTCAAGATATTCATTGTTAGGATCAACATTCATCCTTAGTGTGCCAGACAGCAGTACAGGATCCTGTTCAAACACACACAAGAATAATCTATAGAACATTGACACAGTTACTGATTCTTCACATAATAAAACAATAAGAATTACTTGTTTAGTAAACCTGAAGTGGACACAATTATGCATGGTGGCTGAGTGGTAAAGCACATGGCCTCCAAACTGGGAGGTCCAGAGTTTAAATCCAGGTGAAGACCGAGATTTTGAGCTTCTCTATTTTTAGGATACATCTGAGTCCCCTTAACTGTAATGACTATCTGGAATTAATTAGGGAAATTAAAGGTAGTTGGTCTTTGTGATGGTCACATGACACCCTCATTAACCATCAGCCACATAAACAGATGAAATTAGCATCTACTGCCATAGATCACCAGGTCTAACAGGGGTATGATTAGACGCATTAAGATAGACAAAAAGCAAGAATCAAGGAAAAATAGCAAAGATCATCAAAAATAAGTGGGTCAGCAAAAAAAACAAACAGTAACTAGATAAGAAAGAATAAAATAATAATATATTTGGTTGATTAAATTTTAAAAAAGCAAAAAGAAGAAAATACTGATTGAAAGAAAAAGAGAAACTGCTGGGATGAAAAGTAGCTAGAAAGACTGAATGATAAAAAGATATATATGTAATTACTCTGCCAGACTCTGGTTAAAATTTTTTTTAAATTAAAAATGTTTTGGAATGACAAAAGGCTAGAAATAAAAAATTTGAAGAAAGTTTACAAGAGCTGACATCTATAAAGAAACAAAAAAACAATATTCTAGACTTCTAGAGATGCTAAATTCATATTATCTTAAATCTTATATTACTTCAAAAAAAAAAGAAAATTACATCTTATGTTTTTCATGTGTCAATCTAGTCATGCATGTTAATCAATGACTTAAACACTGCTAAGTCATGGGTTTCCCTGGCTGATTCAGGCAACCCATTCCACTCTCTAATTCAGTGTTTCCCATAAGTGGGGTTCACGTACCCCCAGGGGTACGGGAAGAGTTTGGAGGGGGTACGCGTTGCACCTTCTTAACTATGCTATGTTCAGTTAAAACATTAAAATAAATTTAATAAGCTTAATTGTAAGAGATGTGTTTAATGTGCCAATAAAAATGGCGATAGAGATGTTTTAAAGCTTCGCAATGTGATAGGGTGTCCTAAAATATACTTTGCATTGCCATATGTGTGATTTAAACAATGTCAGGTCGCCACCTATTGCCACTCTCTTGTTGATGAGCATTGAATAAAAAGGAGGGGGGGGGGGGGGAGCTAATTTACAGTGGGTTATAGTTCTGGAATACATTTTGCCTTTTCCAACTTTATAGTTATAGACTATAGATCTAGATCTAGTCATTCTGGTATTTTTCTAGTTATGTGAAGCTGCTCATTTACTTTTTAGCATTTGTAGACAGTAGAAATTAATTTGAAAAAAAAAAGTAACAAACTGTTAAACATGGAACAGCATCTCAGACTAAAATTAACAACCAGGGTCGCCAGGGAACCGAATTCTAGTCTATGAGACGAGTCTATGATCTGTCATCTCAGCACAATCAATTCATTCTTGCTTAAATCTAATTAATATATTTAATGTTTTACATGCATGTAGTAGGGCCTATAGAGCCAAAGGCTAAATGTAATTTTTAAAAAAGGGGGGGGGGCAAGGGTACTCAGCGTTACAATATTAAGTACGAATCTAATTAATGACACTATTGAACTTACTTGAGGTAATATGGTTAAAGCTGATCTCAGATCAGTAAGTCCAATAATAGAAGTATTGATATTGTCAATAATTATCTCTCCTTCTGTAGGTTCTAGCACTCGGAACAGTGCCAGTGTCAATGAAGATTTGCCTGCCCCTGTCCTTCCCACAATACCAATCTAATTAAGAAGTAAAAGAAACATAAACTTTAGGCTATATACCGGGATATATCATTATAATATTATATTTATAATTATAAATATTATTGCTATGACTCAAAGGAATCAGAACGTGTCCTCTATATATTATATTTAAATTGGTGGATTTTTTATCAGGGTTATATATGTTTACGACCTACATAAAGGCCTTTCCGAAAAACAAATTTGGTAGGTAATTTGAAAAAAACTCCAAACCAGGGAGACATAGTAGGCCTAAATATAATATTTGCATACCTTCATATATTACAGAATATAAAATACGCTAGCTAACTTTCACATTTATAATGTTTCCATTCATAGACCTACAATTACTTTTCATTTCTCTACAGCCCCAGTTGAGAAAATGCAACAAGAGTTAGCAATTTCTGAAACTAATTTTAATAATAATTTTTCTAGTTAGTTATTGTCTCTATTAGGCTACATCTCAACATTACAAAACAAATGTACAGTTTTAATTAATGTGACGTATTAAACTGTTAACACTTGTGCATAATGTCCCGGAACTGTGGAATTAGCTAACTAGTTCTTATCCTTGTGACTGTTTTGAATCAGTCAGTCAGCATCGATCTGTTCTTACACTTGATTATTTTCCAAAATAAATAATTAAAATGCTTGTTCAGATGTGTTGGACCCAAATAATGTAAAAGTATAGCAGCAAAGTCAGCATCGATCTGTTCTTACACTTGATTATTTTCCAAAATAAATAATTAAAATGCTTGTTCAGATGTCTTGGACCCAAATAATGTAAAAGTATAGCAGCAAAGTTTTTTAAACTGTAGAAATACAATTTCTGGCACCCATAAAACTCATGCGGAAAAACTGTCTGGAACTACTCTTTTATGTTAGCCTATAATCTGCTTGGAGGTATTTCTTCTAGAGCTGAATCAGCTTCTTCATTAAATGGTGAACTGAGGAAATTGACGTCTTAAAATTTGCTTTCAAATTCCACAATCAAGAAATTCAAATATGTCGAAATCTTTCAACCATTTCAATAGAAATAGTTTCACCCTTCAGAAAAGCAAGTCTGCTTTCACTGGATAAATGGGATAGATTTGTTTGAATAGATTTAACATGCACTGTTAGACACCTAGTTTATAGTATTAGTTATTGAGCGACGCACCATAGAAGACGTATATTGAACGGGACTAGTGACGCTTGGGATATTTTGGGTTAGAGACTGGAAAATCAGTGAGCGATAGAATTCTCTAGGGTAAAGACGTGTTTATTTGACAGAGACTTTTACTGTGGCCTTTTCTTGAAATAAATATCTTATGAATTGTTCATCAGTGTTGACCACATCTCTTTACCAGTTAAATCGATTGTCTTGTTTATTCTGTATTGTTGATCAACTACATTGAATACACCCGAACAATAAAACTCAAACGCTTGCAGAGTAGGCTAATTGATTGAAATTCAACAGTCATCTATAGTTGACCTTAAGACAGTCTGAACAAGGCCATCACAGCACATATATTTTATGTACAAAAAAACTCATTGCAATACAGTCGTTTAAAAACATGAAGTCTGTCTCCTACTCTTTATTAGAAAACAAAGTCACAATCAATGTCCTTTAAGGAACATAACAATTTCTTCTTTTATATTCCACATTCTTCTCAGTACCTTGCCAATGCTAAACCAGCGAATACAAAAGTGGTACAGAACTTTTTGTTTCCAAATCTTTGAGTACTTCTCGGAACCGCCTGTGGTTAAGACCCCTCGTGTGATCACTGTGATTTATGAATCCATAATATGTTTGATATTCAATGCAGCTTTGTGCAAACATTCCCGTTTAGAGTTTATGGTTGGGATATTGTTCTTTAATTTATTACACAACCTGTTTTTCTCACTCAAAGCACGGGCTCCATCAGTTGTTACACTTGCCGTCTTGTTCCAAGCCAACCTAACACTTTCAATACAGTTCTTCATAGCATTGAATAAATACTGGCCTGAGTTTGTGTCTTTGACTGAATGTTTCGAAATATTGCCAATAAGAATGATCTTCGTTTACTTTAAACTTTTTAGAATGACATGTAGAGACAATGTTTCTTTAGTCTCTTCATTATAAGTGATAAGAATCAGAAGTTTCAATAACTTCTATACATATTTACTAATTATTTTTAATATATTTGCATTTTTTAATATGTATAATCTGTGGGCACACCTAATTTCTGTAGGTGTTCGCCGGGCCATATACAACACCCTGGCGGGCCCCATGTAACACTAGATTCGTAATTTGCCCACCCCTAGTGTAGAGGCAGATCAACAAAAGCTAAGAGTCTAGGCATATAGACATAATGCCCAGGACAGACCAGAGTGGAAAGATGAGCAGGCCAGGGTCCTCCATAGGATGTAGTACCACTGGGATGTTAACATTGTGTTTATGTGTATGTGTTTGTTATTAGTATGTAGAGTTATTCCCCTTGGTAAGAAAGTTCATATCACAGTGTTGTGTGTAACCTCGTACTATGAGGGTGTGCAATTAATTTGACTGATGAATCTGGCATTATAGTGTTGGTGTTGTCTATGGTTATTAAGTGTAGCGTTTTCTAGCTTAACCATAACCATACCGCATTCTTTTAGAATCTAATAGATGAATTTTGTCTTACCTTTTCTTCAGGTTTGATGTAACAGGTAATTCGTTTCAGAACAGGTTCCAATCCTTGTCTATAGCTGGTTGTGTATTGGTTGATGATAATCTCACCTCGTGTTGGCCACTCGGGAGGAGGGTGAATATTGGTGGATCTCGGAGCCTGGACAACCCAAAGAAATAAAACTTAAGAATGTTGGTTGTAATTTAGTATCTATCGCAAAGGTCACTATAAGTCAAATGTCACTGTCGCTCTCCAACTAGTTCGGTCTAACGCTATGTATTCCCAATGATCAGTATCAATGGTCACTGTGTTTAGGTCCCGTTTTATTACATCCATATAACGGAGGTGGGGGGCGATCAGTTTTTCTTTAGCCAGACACGAGTTGACGTAAAGAATGACTTTCGGGATGCGATTGAAAGAGAGCTGTGGACAATGAAAAAACATGGGCCTCAGCTCTGAAAAAAGCGTGCCAAACAAAAAAAAATAATTGCCGGCTCTTTTACCACCAAAGTGAAAGCCACCTTAACCTGTGATATATGTTGACGGGAGTGTCTCTCCAAAATAAGGCTCCACTGTCACAGGAAAAAGTGTTCAAGATGAGCCATAGTCGTTCTACGACTGAAGGAGACCAACTCAAGTGAAAGGTATGGCAGGAAAACTTGTAAGATCAACAAATTAAATGTAAACTGTGCCGGTATACATATAAACCACTCTCCCCTTATAAGTTCTGCAGTGGACATAAATCTGTGACCTTCCAGGATGGTCATGAGTTCAACGAAATGGAGTGGGTCAGAGGGCAAAGACCACAGCTCTGGGATTAGGCACTACAGGTTATTGGGATTAATGGGTCCTATACCTCGTTATTAAGAGGTAGATCCATCTGTAAGTTATAAATCAACTAAAACATTGATAAAACTAATTTTCTTTAGGAAAGTGAATTTTTTAAAGTACAATTTATTTATTTATATTTTGGTGGGACTTGTACTGATAACAATTGAGATTAAAATTAACAAGCAAATTATAAATAATAATAACAAGGCTTGTCTTCGAGTCCGAAGATTAATGAGGAATGCAGTATTTCCCGTGGATACGCAGCCCCAGCTGCGACCTACATGTTTAAAACACAATTATGAATTATCATTTATTAATTGACGTTAGTGAACTAATTGATTCATGTTTTAATTGATTCATTTGTTTTCATCGACAATGAATAATTTTGCTAATTTTTATTTTGATTCTAGAATGGGAAGTGAGAGAAATATTGTGCACAAGTTTGTACCAGACAGACAGACAGACAGACTTAGTTGATATAAGCTTTGTAATAAAAAAAAGATGTATTTATTGCAAAGTTCGGTGACTGAATGATTGTGATACTTAAATGTATACAGACAGAGTCACCAAAGTGACAGGTTATGTAGAATGTACCCACCTCTTGAACTACGTGGCTATACTCTTTAACCCTTTCCACACTGACCACATTGGTCTCTAGGTCGCTCATAGATCTGACCAACCATTTTAGAGCTTGGGTTATCTGGGTGGTAAAAATACACATAATGTGTGTTTATGTACATAAAACGAAGCAAAACAAAAATATCTTTCTTTAGATCTAGGTAGCAACAGTTTGTTCAAATGCCCAGGCTGACATATCTTTTGATAATGAAAATACAAAACAAAAATCCAGGTTAAAACTTAAGCGACTACATTCATATCTTTTCAAATCTAAAACATCCATTAACCCTACAACTGCTGCCTATTAGAGACCAAATAAGGAAAAGTGTTGATGCAGCGGTAATGATTATAAGGTAATGATTATAAGGTAATGATTATAAGGTAATGATTATAAGGTAATGATTATAAGGTAATGATTATAAGGTAAGGATTATAAGGTAAGGATTATAAGGTAAGGATTGCCTGTTCTTACTTACCTGCAAAGCATAGCTAACAGACAAGCCCAATATTGCACCATTGACCCCAGGAGTGACCAAAGAAAAAATGGCACTGAAGAAGACAATCAAGCTGCTGACCACTTCAATCCAGACACCAAGCCATCTGGTTATACAATCAAAATTTGAGTTACGATTAGAACACAGTGCAATAAATATATAGACTAATGGTCCTTAGGTCCAAAGTTACCTTCTTACAACTGACTTACAAAATTTCTTCTTGTAGGTTTCAAATTAAGGGGGCGCGGTGGCTGAGTGGTTAAGCACATGGCTGCCAAACCTGGGGGGTTTGTTTCCAATCATGGTGAAGACCAAGATTCTGATTTTTGGAATTGTTAGGACGCCCCTGAGTAATGTATGACTGACTCTAGTTTGGATCAGTTAAGGCGATTGATAGTTTTGCTGGCCACATGACTCGATAACCGTTGGCCACAGAAACAGATCACCTGAATATTATCTGCTCTATAAATCGCAAGGTCTAAAAGGGGAGCAGGTTTCGAAAAAGGGGAGGCGGTCATAGGCGCCGCCACAAAAATCCTGCCCCGCGGTCTCCACATATTTCAATCCGGCCCTGCTACAAGTCTAGCATCTATTCTCACCTGTTGGCAGTGATCCCGGCGAAGTAGAACACCTGGTTCCGGTCTATCTTCTCCACGCAAGTCTGGCAGAAGCGAGAGACGGCGTCAAAGGCTCTGATAACGTGAGCCCCTGAGAGTGTCTCAGAGAAGTGTGAGTAGATCGGTGACCGGGTCACGGCCTCCAGTCTTTTCAGCTGCCGCGACGTGGGAACAAAGAAACGCTGCAAGAAAAATATAAACATTGTGGATCTATAGATGAGCTTAAAAAAAAACAAAAAACAGTTCAATTGACACATAGGTTACAGAGCAAGCAAAATGACTTTTACTTCAGCCAATAGAAAAACTGAATTCAACACTTAAACATGTTGATGAAAGAAGAAAATAGTTATTATAACATTTAAAACAAACGTATTTATGTAATACGTTTAAATCGTGGAATGTGTCAGAGTGGTCTAAATTAGGCCACTTAACAAGGGAACTTGAATGCTAAACATCTGAAAATTGTAATTGGTAATTGACTTGAGCTGAGATGAGTTTTCTAAGCTCCCAAAACCAGCTTTTGCACTCCCCGCCCCCATCAAACACACCCTCACTTTCCCACAAAATCGATTAGATATTGATCTGCTATAACTTAAATAACCATTATACAACAGTGATTTTAAAATATAAACTTCGATGGTTTTTCAAACTCGAGTTATTGACATATTTTAATTCTGCGTAAAAAGTTGTAATACTAAACATTTTACCCCCTTTTTTAAAAAAAATTAAATGCTTAGAAACATTGATAGATAATAAATTAGACAGTAAATTCTTGAAATGGAAAAAAAAAACGGGGTTCTTTGCGATTTTGTATTAAAGTTCAGCACACGCCACTTCCCTCAACAAAACTGTAAGCGAATCTGGATCTAAACAATCGTATTGCTTTTAGGCTTGGTGACGGCCTAATCCATAGCTATGTTAGTCACTGGCACAGTTATATAGATCTTAAAGCATTAGGATAACCAACTCGAGAAAAAAAAAAAGTAACATTTTCATCCACATCCCTCCCTATCCCAAAAAGTAAATATATCGATGTCCGACTGATTCTAACAAACTGGTCAGTGTAAGGCTAGCCTAGAATTTTAGTAAGCAACGTGAGACGACCATGCGATAGTGTTTGCTGTATAGTGATGCTGAGTGGTCAGGCGAAAAAAGTACACACTGCTGTGGTTAGTCAAGCGAGTAGATCTGCTCCATGCACGTATTTTTCTTTCTTTGCTTACAAGAGCTAGAGCTAAATGCACTGACCTAGATCTAGTTCTTTTACGAAATTGTAAACTTTACTGTATGGTTTTCCGTTATACAATAAGTCAAATTTTTAAAACAAAAATGAAGGTAGACACTTTCTGAAGGGGAAAAAATAAACATATATAAATACATCTTTTTTTAGTGTGCACCTATGTTAATTCTTTATCTCCGTAATTATTTTTCAACATTCTGACAGAATTGTTCATTTTTCACATTTGTACATTCTACCCTGTTATGATTAAACTTCAATAACATTTTTGTTTGTAATTAGAAAACTTTTTTTTTTTTGGGGTATAGATTTATAGGACAACATTATAACACAAATTTTATTTTCTAAAACCAAAGATTAATAATTTAATTTATTGGGGTCAAATCAACGGTGGTATCGTTAATTAGGAGAGAAAGAGTTAATAACACACATCTTTCATAGATATGTGGTGAAGAAAACGTATAATAGATTTTAGATACCGTCATACCAGTCAGTAGGCTTCTACTGATATTTGTCTACATCTACAGTCATAGATTATAGATACCGTCATACCAGTCAGTAGGCTTCTACTGATATTTGTCTACATCTACAGTCATAGATTATAGATACCGTCATACCAGTCAGTAGGCTTCTACTGATATTTGTCTACATCTACAGTCATAGATTATAGATACCGTCATACCAGTCAGTAGGCTTCTACTGATATTTGTCTACATCTACACTCATAGATTTTAGATACCGTCATACCAGTCAGTAGGCTTCTACTGATATTTGTCTACATCTACAGTCATAGATTATAGATACCGTCATACCAGTCGGTAAGCTTCTACTGATATTGGTCTACATCTACACTCATAGCATTATCATAACCAACTCTCCACACCCCTCACAGAAAATCGGCTAGAAGTCCGACTGATGTTTTAACAACCTGGGCAGATTACTCAGATACACGTTCGCACCTTTGGGACATTATGACGTCACTTAGAAACCCGGTTAAAATCTTATCGTCTTGAAAGCGCATAATCATGACGCCAGAAAAACATCAACAACTAAGTTATTGAAAATAAAAGGAAAAGAATAATACATTCCTTATATACACATATTAGATCAAAAATTGTCAAAACCATCGGAGTTGCAGTGTATTACCAAGTGTTTAGTTAATATTTGGCATAATATTAACTATTTAATGTAAAAAAAAAACACTAATTTGGGGGGCCCCCTCAAGTGGGGGCCCGGTGGGATTTTCAAATTCTCCCCCTGGCTCTCCCCATCCTAGCTGCGCTTCTGCAGGCAGGGTTCGAATCCAGGACCATTGAGACGGTAATTCAAAGTTTAAAGTGCATGTCACATGACCAGGAAGCCATTGGGTGCACTGTGTTGTGACCAGTAACCTCCCTTTTCCTTCGAATTTCGTCAAATATGAACAGTTGGTCTAGTCGCAAACATCATAGGTCTTTATCATATCTTTGGGATTTATTATTTAGATCAGTGATGCAGCACAAACTAGGGCCCGTGGGCCACATCCAGATCTTTAGCTTTCCTGACTACCTTTTGATCTTATTCCCTTACAAAAACGTGTGATTAGCATCATTAGCCCTTACCTGAATGGCCAGATAGGCTAGAAGTAATGGCACAATAACTCCAGCAAATAGTGGCGTGTTGACACTGATGACCACCAAAGTGGCCAGGACAGAGAAGACGCACATGATCCACATGAAGATAATCTGGGGCAGCTGATTGTCCAGCGTCTCCACATCTCGCGAGAACCGGTTGACTATTCGGCCGACTGGAGTTGTGTCGAAGAAGCTCATTGGTGCTTTCAGGACTCGGTCCAACATGGCGGAGTGCATGGTTGACGCCGCTGTCACCATCCTGAGTGCGCCAACACAGGCGTAGATCAAAACAAACAATGCTAAAATTGAAAAAAAAAAGAATGTGAATAAATATATAGTTATTAAAACTTTACTATTACAATGACTACTTTTAGAAATTCCCTTAAGTTTTAAAATGTGGTATTATTAAAGACCGCACCACAAACCAAGAGATTAGAGACAGGGTAACTGCAGCGGTCGGACCCCAAGATGACCTGCTAACTATTGTAAAAACAAAACGCAAGCTAAAAATCTATTACCATATTACAAGGTCTTCGGGGCTCGCAAAGACCTTCCTTCTGGGAACAGTACCAGGAAAAAAAAGAGGCGGACAGAGAAAGTGATGGGAAAACAACATAAAAGAATGGACGGGCCTGTCTTTGAAAGAGGTTCTAACTTAGGCAAAAGGCAGAGAGGAAAGGAGAAAGGCAGTCCACAAATCTTGCATGGTGCCCCAACGGTTAAACAGAATAAGGGATAGGTCAAGGTCAAGGTAAATTATAATAGGCAATATAGATTTATGTGCGCCGTCATTTCTAAACTTTTTAAAATCTAATTAAATCACACAGACAATTAGACACTCTATGGCAGGGGTTCTCAACCTGTGGGTCGCGACCCTCTTGGGGGTCGATCGAAAATATGGATTGTTTTTTCTACTCTTCTATTGCGGTGCGGGTGGGGGTCGCGGCAGAGTGGGGGATTGTAAAAAAGGGTCGCCGAGCTTTAAAGGTTGAGAACCGCTGCTCTATGGGCTCTATCTGAGGTAGAAATAACAAAGCCTGTTGTCAGCCACGTGACGTACCTTGAGCAGCGCCTAAAGCCCCGTACACTGAGAGATACATCCGGTTTTTTTCCATCAGTTGAGTTGCCGTGATGTTCCCAGACTCTATCTGTTGGTCACCTGTCCATTTTGACAGCCAGACATTTCCCAGCACACTGGACAACTGTAGAAAACAGTAGGTCAAAAAACAAAGTGCCTTTTTTTTTCTATCGGTAACTAAAGTCTTGTGTTGTGTGAATAAGTTTGATATTCTCAGAAGGTAAATCTGATGATTTCGGTTGACAAGACATTCTGTATGGTGATCTAATAGAAGGCAGGAGAGTTGCTCTCCACTAGACATATTTTTCTATTAAAATATGCAGTTTCTAAAAATATTTATCTATATTTGTCCCAAATCGACTATTTCATGACCCTTCGACCCACTTAACGGTATGCTGATGTAAGCGAATGCGACATGAAGCTCTTCAAAATCGACACTAGCAGCTGGGAAGACGTTGCACTGGATAGATCCACATGGAGAGCGAGCATAAAGGAAGAGCCTCTGTGTGTTTGTTGTTTGGTAAGCAATTCAGGTCAAATGCCAGATTTTTTGTTTTGGCACACAGGCAGGGAGACAAAGTAAACTAAACCAGTAGAGGCTTTACCTCTCAAAGTAAACAAAACAATACGGCTTTACCTCCCAAAGTAAACAAAACCAATAGAGGCTTTACCTCCCAAGTAAACAAAATCAATAGAGGCTTTACCTCCCAAAGTAAACAAAACCAATAGAGGCTTTACCTCCCAAAGTAAACAAAACCAATAGAGGCTTTACCTCCCAAAGTAAACATAACCAATATAGGCTTTACCTCCCAAAGTAAACAAACCTATGAAGGCCTTACCTCCCAAAGTAAACATAACCAATAGAGGCTTTACCTCCCAAAGTAAACAAAACCAATAGAGGCTTTACCTCCCAAAGTAAACAAAACCAATATAGGCTTTACCTCCCAAAGTAAACATAACCAATAGAGGCTTTACCTCCCCAAGTAAACAAACCAATGAAGGCCTTACCTCCCAAAGTAAACATAACCAATAGAGGCTTTACCTCCCAAAGTAAACAAACCAATGAAGGCCTTACCTCCCAAAGTAAACATAACCAATAGAGGCTTTACCTCCCAAAGTAAACAAACCTATGAAGGCCTTACCTCCCAAAGTAAACATAACCAATAGAGGCTTTACCTCCCAAAGTAAACAAAACCAATAGAGGCTTTACCTCCCAAAGTAAACAAAACCAATATAGGCTTTACCTCCCAAAGTAAACATAACCAATAGAGGCTTTACCTCCCCAAGTAAACAAACCAATGAAGGCCTTACCTCCCAAAGTAAACATAACCAATAGAGGCTTTACCTCCCAAAGTAAACAAACCAATGAAGGCCTTACCTCCCAAAGTAAACATAACCAATAGAGGCTTTACCTCCCAAAGTAAACAAACCAATGAAGGCCTTACCTCCCAAAGTAAACATAACCAATAGAGGACTTACCTCCCAAAGTAAACATAACCAATAGTGGCTTTACCTCACAAAGTAAACAAAACCAATAGAGGCCTTACCTCCCAAAGTAAACATAACCAATAGTGGCTTTACCTCACAAAGTAAACAAAACCAATAGTGGCTTTACCTCCCAAAGTAAACAAACCAATGAAGGCCTTACCTCCCAAAGTAAACCCTTCCTTTATGCTCCTGGACCCTTCCTTTATGCTCCTGGACCCTTCCTTTATTCTCCTGGACCCTTCCTTTATGCTCCTGGACCCTTCCTTTATGCTCCTGGACCCTTCCTTTATGCTCCTGGACCCTTCCTTTATGCTCCTGGACCCTTCCTTTATAATAATGATCTAATTGTTTATCTTAAATCTAAAATGAAGTTGCCATTACGAAGAAGACACGGATCTTACCTGAAACAGAGCGAACATGACAAATATCACTAGAGTTGCGAAGGTTCCCACATTTTGAATGTAAGTTTTGAATACACCAAATTTGACCTGAAAAGCAAATGTAATGTTTAAAAAAATCTATCAACTAGTGAAACTGTTGAAATAGGGCATCCTAAAACGACAAAACCAAATATTTAATTACAAAGGTTTTATTTTAACTTTTTTTAAACCGGAGGCGAGTGGGTGAGTGGTTAAGCGATTGGCTTCCGTACCTGGGGTCCTGGGTTCGAATCTCAGTGAAGATTGTGATTATGAATTTCGGGAACTTTAGGGCGCCCCTGAGTCCACCCAACTCTAATGGGTACTAGACTTATGTTGTACTGGCCACATGACACCCTGCTCGTTAACCGTTGGCCAGAGAAACAGATGAGCTTAACGTAGATCTGAAAGGGAAACCTTATTTTTTTTTAAATTTTAACTCAATCTGTCTGTCTGGTACACATTTTAACTCACTCAATCTGTCTGGTACACATTTTAACTCACTCAATCTGTCTGGTACACATTTTGTACACGTTTTTTTTCCCCACTTCTCATTCTTGGATCAAGTTGAAACTTTGTACAATTGTTCACAATCGATGACAACACATGATTCAATTTTTAAAAATTAGCCATTAGTTAATTTATTAGTGTAAATTAATTAATTTTTTTTTTAAACTTGGAAAAGGGAGTTAAACCATGCAGTATTTAGATATACGGCAGTGATTTTTTTATGGTTCGTCCACTAAGATAAGCTTTGTTTTTTTTTTTAAGTATTTTTTTTATTTTACTTAGGTCCATTTGTTGCCAAGCATCCATTTTGGAATATATAAGTCAAGGCCTTGATCATCATGAATGGGTAACTTATTTTCTTTTCTAGGCCAAGGAATGCGCTCGAAGCAGGAATTATCTCGACGAATTCAGCTTCTCAAGATAGAGGTCAAAGTTCTTGACTTAAGTTCGGAGGTCAAGCACTTTACCACGCCCCAATTTGTAAAAAGGGGTGGGGGTGGGATTTTCATAAATGGAGTCTTTGGTGCATTTAATTTTAAAAACGTTAAAAAATATCTGTGCATAAAGTGCACCTTTAAGAATAGCGTCCTTGACATTGCGTGTAATTTGTTTAAAAATATCTGTGCACAAAGTGCACCTTTAAAATAAGCGTCCTTGACATTGTGTCTAATTTGTTAAAAAAATATCTGTGCAGAAAGTGCACCTTTAAAGTTAGCGTCCTTGACATTGTGTCTAATTTGTTTAAAAATTATCACCTAAACACTCTCTTTGAATTTTCTTGCATACTCAATCGACTCCCCGACATTTCTTTCTATTTCTTTCGCTTACTTTCCTCCCTGACTGTGTTTTTGTTTGAAGAATGTCTACACTAAAAAAATGACCAATAACACTGAGAGTTTTTACTGTGATAAGCTTACGTATGAAGATCTTCTATTGAGGGGTTTAAAGGAGTTGGGTGCTAATAGCAACTTGATGTGTGTTAGGTGATAAGTGCAACTTGAAGTGTTAGGTGCTATGTGCAACCTGGTGTGAGTTAGGTGCTATGTGCAACTTTAGCAACTTGATGTGAGCTAGGTGCTAAGAGAAACTTGATGTCAGTTAGGTGCTATGTGCAACTTGATATGTGTTGGGTGCTAAGAGAAACTTGATGTAAGTTAGGTGCTATGTGCAACTTGATGTGAGCTAGGTGCTATGTGCAACTTGATGTCAGTTAGGTGCTATGTGCAACTTGATATGTGTTGGGTGCTAAGAGAAACTTGATGTAAGTTAGGTGCTATGTGCAACTTGATGTGAGCTAGGTGCTAAGAGAAACTTGATGTCAGTTAGGTGTTATGTGCAACTTGATATGTGTTGGGTGCTAAGAGAAACTTGATGTAAGTTAGGTGCTATGTGCAACTTGATGTGAGCTAGGTGCTATGTGCAACTGGATGTGAGTTAGGTGCTATGTGTAACTGGATGTGAGTTAGGTGCTATGTGCAACTTGATGTGAGTTAGGTGCTATGTGCAACTGGATGTGAGTTAGGTGCTATGTGTAACTGGATGTGAGTTAGGTGCTATGTGCAACTTGATGTGAGTTAGGTGCTATGTAAAACCTGATGTGTGTTGGGTGCAATGAGAAACTTGATAGGCATTGGGTGCTAAGAGGTATACAATGTGAGTTGGGTGCTAAGAACAACATGTTTGTGAGCTGAGTGCTAAGATCAACTTGATGAATAGGTTCACTTACTGTCCCAGTCTCCATTGCTTCGTCTTCGGTCAGTCTGACCACTGCTCCATTGCCCACCCCACCTCCTGCCACCACAGACACCAACCTCAGCGGCGGACGTTTCTCTTCGGTGGATGTTGTAGCATGTGTTCCACTGCCGCCAGCCATCATCTCCAGCCTGAGAAAAAAAATGGTAACATACGAAGTATCCTCATATAATGTCTGTCTATATCAGGGGTTCTCAACCTGTGGTTCGCGACCCCCTTGGGGGGTCGATTGACGAAAACGCCAGTGGTCGCCAAAGACCATCGAAAAAGTGGATTGTTTTTGGTCTGTTCTTCTATTGCTGTGTGTGTGTGCGGTGGGGGGAGGGGGTCGCGGCAGAGTGGGGTATTGTAAAAAAGAGGTCGCCGAGCAGAAAAGATTGAGAACCGCTATATATTTGCTCGTCTTTATAGATACGTTTTACACAATATGTTTTAACTCTTTATCTCCGTAATTATTTTCCACGTTCTGACAGAATTGTTCGTTTTTTTCCCATTGGACATCCTACCCTGTTATCTTTAAACTTCAATAACATTTGTGTCTGTAATCATAAAACGTTATCTTCTTATCTTATCTTATATAATACAGACGTTACTTCAAAAAAGAAGATGATTACGTCCTACTTTTGGTATAGAATTATTGGAAACGGCATGCTCTCTTTATGCAACACAAATACACATTTCTAAAAACCAAAAAATTAATTTAATTTAATGGGGTCACATCACCTATGGTATCGTTAATTAGGAGAGAAAGGATTCAATGAAGAAAAATATGCTTTATCTGTTTTCTATTACAATAGGCCTACTTCCTGGATCTCAAAGGGCCAATTATAATGGCAAAAACAGAGAGAGAAAAAACTGGGCAAAGTGAATAAAAGGCTTTGACAAGGCATCAAATAATTAGCCATTAGAACTACTTATGAATGAAATGTTTCCTTTTGTAATCATGACTCCTCCCCCTCCCCGCCCTAAAAACGCCCATAAAGTACATGCGCACTAAATAAGAGAAGCGAGGGGAAAGGGGGAGAAAGGTCAGAGGTGAGACACTGGACATGAGGAGCTGGTTTGGGCCAAGGACCAGGAGGAGAGAAGGGGACGCCTGTTGTTGTTTTTTTTCCTTCATAGCCTTAACGCCAGACCGAGCACGACAAAGAGAAAGGTTGATGGTTATTACAAGAGAAATGTTTTACCTGGTCTGGTGAAAGTTGATGACGTCTTCCCCGGAAGTGTTGCCCTCGGACTGACTCGTCACCACTTCCACGTGCTCCCACATCTTCTTTTTCATATCTCGAACTAACACACACACACAGAAAAATAAACAAATTAATAAGGATTTGAGAGATTACGACTTATAATATATATATATTAAAAATTATATATATGACTTGCGATCTATGGGGCAGGTGATGTTAAGGTCACCTGTTTCTATGGCAAATGGTTATGCTTGCTCTGATGTGGCAAAATATGTAGGTCACAGCTGGGGCTGCGCAGCCACGGGAAATACTGACTCCTCACTAAAGTCAGGTACCCATTAGAGTTGTTGGTGGACTCAGGGGCGCCCTAAAAAATCCCGAAATTCAAAATCCCAGTCTTCACCGAGATTCGAACCCAGGATCCCAGGTTCGGAAGCCGAATGTTCAACCACTCAGCTTTCGCCCCCCCCCCCCCATGACTGAGTTGGCCCTATGATAATCTTGAATTTACAGTTGTTATGAGTAGGCATGCCCTGTCGCTCTCCCCTCCCCAGGCCCAATCTAAACCACACATACACATATTTACATAGTTCAAACCTCATAAAATTTAGGGAGTGTGCAAACTTCAGCTACATCATCTAGTAGCGGCAAACAGTTTGGAACATGTACTCAATGTATGTGTATAGTAAGAAGTCCTCTCAGAACTTACGATCTAAAGTGCAGATGATGTCAAGGTCATCTGTTTCTATACCCGACGGTTAACGAGGGTGTCACGTGGCCAGCACAACGACCCAACTGCTTTATTTTCTCCAAGTAATGTAAGGTACCCGTTAGAGTTGGATGGACTCATGGGCACCCTTAAAATCTTCAACGAGGTTCATAGCCAACCGCTTTTCCATTCAGCCAGCACGCTTCCTTTATTTTTATATGTATAGTATGAGTATGATCGAGTATCGTATTGTACATGCTTCCAAGTATTATTGATACTAAATAGACCAATTGTCTGTATCCTTTAGCCCAGTGGTTCCCAAACTTTTTCCTTAAACGGAACACTTCCACATTTCGAGTATTTAGCGGTACACTTTGCTTATTTTTTATTGAGATTAATTCACGCGGTGGCCTACTAGTTAACTATTCAAGTAGTTCGTGGAACACCTAGTCAGGCCTCGCGGAACACTAGGGTTCCGCGGAACACAGTTTGGGAAAACCGACCTAAAGCACATGAAATGGAACTAATGAATAATATCTACATTCCCACTGTTTCTAATACACACAATACGTTTTTACATTCCGGAAGTTTAGAAACTAGCGCCCCCCCCCTCCCCCGGCTCTTAATACAGCCTTTTTCCCAGAGCAGCTAAACAATAGAAGCGGATAGAAAAAGGGGGAGGTGCGGGAGCTGACATTTTGTAATGCTAGCTTGAAGTGACGCAGCCCGAAGCATGTTGGGAACGACCTTGTGTTGACCTTGTTAGGTTTGTTGCAGCAATATGATTTCCTTTTTTTTTTATCTTCTACAACCTCCTCAAAACGCAGACACCATGTTTATGACTAGATTAAGAATGATTTCCAACAAAGAAAATGAATGCACGCTATAAATCGCTGTTCATTTTAATTGGTTAATACCATGACAGGTTGATCTGGGGGGAAAAAAATGCCCTGATTCAGCTTGGAAAAAAAAAAGGGTAGTCTTTTTCAAAGTAAAAATAAATAAGTAACAAAAGTGATAAAATATTTTCTAGTATTGTTTTTCTTATTGAATACTTTTCCACTCAACCGATGTGGTTCTCAAAGTAGAGTAACCTCCCCTGATATTCTACTGCTCTGTAATGCAACTTAAACTCTGTTGTAGTAAGTGGCTCCAGTGACGTAACAAGGTCCACGTGGGGGCCCGACATCAGTATATCAAGGTACCAGCTCCCATGGCCTCATTCCTAAGTCAAATTAACCGCTCAAGGGGGCTGTCAGGGAAAGCAGATGTAGGTGCTATTTTGCCCTCACTGGCATAGAGGAAAGTAGTTGGCAGCAGATGGCGTCGTTATTATCTCTCACGAGTGCTGCGGGAAGAAACGCCTATGTAAAAGATAGGGGCAGAAGACATAAAGAAAACCTATAAAGACCCCCACCGGACAACGGCTTTGTCTGCCTAATTTGTGGGAAAATATGTAGGTCGCAAGTGGGTTTGTGTAGCCATGTTAAACACTTCACTCATCCTTAATCTTCAGAATCGAAGACATTGCTATTCATTCATATTTACAAAAAATATTCCAATGTATGTACCACCTTTAAGAAACAATAGTGCCACTCACTGCCAATACAATTATTTCAGTAAAGACCTTATACAAATATGTCATAATAAGTATCATGACACTCTATATAGTTCTACGAATTCAAAAAATCATTACCAACTCTAAAACAATGTTTAAGCTAACCTTCTACATCTTCTTCTAGTTCTGACTCCGAGTCTTGGGCTCGCCTCAAGTTGGTCAACAGAAATTGGGCAAAGTTCCCATTTCTCTTCATCAGCTGAAGATAAGAGCCCATCTCTGTGATGCGTCCATCTTGCAGGACGATGATAGTATCCACTAAAGGTAGCCAGTGGACAGCGTGGGTAGCCATGATCCGGGTCTGAAGAATAAAATGAAATTCGGTACATTATTTAAACATGTTGGTAACTTGGTTAGGTTTAGGGTTAAGCCAGTGTCGGAGTTTGAAGATACGAGGCAAGGAGATCGGACATCTTCGGAGAATGCAGATCTCTTTTAAAAAAAAAAAAAGGTGAAAAAAAAAAAAAGAAAAAAAAGGTGAAAAAAAAAAAAATCTAAAAAAAAAAGAAGCTAAAAAAAAAAGCTAAAAAAAAAAGCGATTAAAAAAAGGTAAAAAAAAAAAAAAAAATCTGAAAAAAAAAAAAAAAAAGCTAAAAAAAAAAAATTTTGAAAAAAAAAAAAAAAAAAAAATCTGAAGAAAAAAAGGTAAAAAAAAAAACAGAAGCTAAAAAAAAGCGATAAAAAAAAGCTAAAAAAAAAAAAATCTGAACAAAAAAAAAATCTGAACAAAAAAAAAAAAAAAGCTAAAAAAAAAAAATTTGAAAAAAAAAAAAAAAAGTGAAAAGAAAGGTGAAAAAAAAAAATCTCAAAAAAAAAAATCTCCAAAAAAATTAAAAAGGCTGAAAAAAAAAAGCTAAAAAAATAATAAAATAAATCTGAAAAAAAAAAAAGCTAAAAAAAAGGCTGAAAAAAAAAAGCTGAAGAAAAAAAAAAAAGCTGATAAAAAAATTTAAAAAAAAAAGCTGAAAAAAAAAATCTGAAAAAAAAAACACAAAAAAAAGCTGAAAAAAATAGCTTAAAAAAAAAGCTGAAGAAAAAAATAAACAAAAAAAAAAGGTGAAAAAAAAAAAAGCTTAAAAAAAAATCTGAAAAAAAAAAGCTAAAAAAAAAAAGGCTTAAAAAAAAAAATTAAAAAAAAACAGAAGCTAAAAAAAAAGCGATAAAAAAAAGCTAAAAAAAAAAAATCTGAACAAAAAAAAAATCTGAACAAAAAAAAAAAAAGCTAAAAAAAAAAATTTGAAAAAAAAAAAAAAAGTGAAAAGAAAGGTGAAAAAAAAAATCTCAAAAAAAAAAATCTCAAAAAAAATTAAAAAGGCTGAAAAAAAAAGCTAAAAAAATAATAAAATAAATCTGAAAAAAAAAAAAGCTAAAAAAAAGGCTGAAAAAAAAAAAGCTGAAGAAAAAAAAAAAAGCTGAAAAAAAAAATTAAAAAAAAAAGCAGAAAAAAAAAAGCTGAAAAGAAAAATCTGAAAAAAAAAACAAAAAAAAAAGCTGAAGAAAAAAAAAAACTGAAAAAAAAAAAGGTGAAAAAAAAAAAAGCTTAAAAAAAAATCTGAAAAAAAAAGGCTAAAAAAAAAAAAGGTGAAAAAAAAAGCTAAAAAAATTTTTTTTAAAAATCTGAAAAAAAAAAGCTAAAAAAAAAGGCTAAAAAAAAAAAAGCTGAGAAAAAAATAAAAAAAAAAGCTGAAAAAAAAGCTGAAAGAAAAAAAGAAAAAAAAAAAAGCTGAAAAAACAAAAGCTGAAGAAAAAAAAAAGCTGAAAAAAAAATAAGCTGAAAAAAAAAGCTGAAGAAAAAAAAAAAGCTGAGAAAAGTAGGCATATCTGCAGTGACACATAGATACACGTAGGACGTAATTATCTTCTGTTTACAAGGAACGTCTGTAATTTATAAGAAATTGATAATATTGAAATATTTACCTTATGTTTGAGGATTCCTTTCTCTGAGAGAACTCTCTTGAAAATGTGTTTCCCAACATAGGCGTCGACAGCGCTGAGTGGGTCATCTAGTATGTACAAATCAGCATTGGAGTACAGGGCCCTGGCTATACAGACCCTCTGTTTCTGACCTCCACTAAGGTTGATGCCCTGGGAAGTCATTATTATGCAAATTTGTCACGTGCACCTGTTTAACCTTATTATGCTAATAATAACCGCAAATCTTTCTAAACATTATAAACAGTATGGTATTACTATAGTCCAGTGATGCTCAACCGAATTCAATCTGCGGGCCATTTTAACTTTCGACACGCGTGTCGCGGGCCACATCAACAAAAATATAAAAAAAAAGTGAAATCCAAATTAACCTGAAACTATTTGAAAAATTGGATCTAGTATTAATTAATGAGATATTTAAAGTCTATTATTTTTTATGCGTCTAAAAATGGTTTCATTGTAGCTACCTTTACCACCATCTTATTTTCTTGTCTCTTTTTGGTTGATATTCCCATAGATCGTCCAATCTCTAGGCGTAGTTTGACCAATCTTTTATACTCGGCTCAAACTAAAAAGGCCTTCATATTTGTTTTATAATGCCACTGTATATGTTGTTGTTTTTTGAAACATCCAGACTTTCTTCACAAAACAAATATGTTGGCTTATTATCATGTTCCACAAAAAAGATCCATTCACTTTTCTTGGTAGATTCTACATTCAGATTCCCATTTCATAAACTCATAAACGCACAATCGTTAAAGGTCATGGTACCAATTCATCAGAGAAAAAGTGAAGGCCCTAACATTTATGAAGGGCTGAGGATTTTCTACGTTTGTGCCGACGTTTCGGCGGGCCGGATGAAACCACGTCGCGGGCCGGTTCTGGCCAGCGGGCCGTACTTTGGGCATCACTGCTATAGTCAATAAATCACAACATCGGGTAGAGTGTACATATTTAACAATGTGACGAATACAAAAATATTGTTACTTTCTTTTGTGTAATATGTTGACATGTAATGTCAGCCGCGCTTTCAAACACAAACACATTAAACTTAATTGTGGTATAGCACTTTAAAAAAGTATGTACAAATATATATTTATAAATACTTTTATATATTAAAAAAACCCAGATTATTTAACAATAGCAATTTCCAGTCCATTCATGGAATTACATTTTAGTAGATCTAGAATTATCTAGATTCTAGAATAACAAAAATAAATTTGTGGGAGTTGACATTTTTTTTTATTAATTATTTTGGTTAACGCAAGTTTTATGCTTATGCTCAGTGCACTATGGTCTAATCAATTTGTGGACCAGTGTGTGTGTGTGGGGGGGGGGGGAACGGAGTATATAGGAGAAGGTTTCCCTGCTGCCTTTTAAAAGTAATTCTAAAATATTTTTTTTTTATTTATTTAAGTACTTATAAAAATAGAAGGTTTTATAGAGCTTTCAAGAAAGCTGCGGGCCACACACTTGAGGCCCAAAGTGATAATATTAGTTTAACTATTTTTAGCGTCGACCTAGTTCTCTACACAAAGCTTATCTCCCCTAAGCTTAGTACATTTTACGACTAATTCATTAATTAATTGGTTAACTATTTGTGATTGATTCATGCGTTGTCATCGACAATGAATAATTGTGCAAAGTTTCAACTTGTTCCGAGAACGGGAAATGGGAAAAATAACGTGTAAAAGATACCACCCAGACAGACAGACGGACGTCTTTATTAATCATGCGACTAAATGTGCTTGGTAGAACTCAGACTTCGAGGACCAAACCTTTTATTATATCATTAGTCCTCAGGGGCTTATAGCATGGAGAAGAGAAATACTATTTAGAAATTATTTTTTTCTTAGCTAAAAGAAGATACTAATATTATATTGAATAATACAGTCGTATAAGTCTACAATTTTAAGCATCTATAGTGGCTATGACAATAACATACATTAACCCCTCAATCACCATTTAGAGTAAAATACTATTTAATTAGGAAAGAGCACTATTATGTATTAATTTAGATCCATGTGTGTGTGTGTATATGAACTAAGCTATAGCATCGTACCTTTTCCCCGATTTCAGTTTTATCTCCTCCGGGAAGAATGTCAAGGTCAGGCCTGAGCGCGCATGAATCTATGACCTTGTTATACCTTTTAAAGTTCATGCTGGCGCCAAACAAAATGTTCTCCTGCAATGTGGAGTTCTGGATCCATGCTGTTTGGGGTACGTAGCCTATGTTTCCCTAGACGCAAGAAATACAAACAAAATTGCTTTTTGGTAAATCACACAAAGGAAATGGTCTTTGATCTTAAGTTTATATAGCTTCAAACAAAACCACTTTTTCTTTTATTGTGCAATTTTTAACATTGATGCAATAAACTAAGCTATCCCAGCGATGAAAGCAAACAGGAGCGTGTCCAGGTCTTGACAGTGAGTGCGGCCGCAAAGCTAACATGATATCAACACAGGACTGGCAGAGGCGTGTCCAGGTCTTGGCAGTGAGTGCGGTCGCATATTCCTCGCTCCATATGCTAGGACTAATTTTTACAAATGCTCCTTCTTCCCCATTGCTATTAGAGCATGGAATGGGTTGCCTGAGCTAGCCAGGAAAACCAGTGACTTGTCAGAATTTAAGTCTTTGGTTAACATGCATGACTAGATTGACTTAGTAACACGCGTAGGACGTAATTATCTTCTTTTTTGAAGTAACGTCTGTATTTTATAAGAAGAAGCACAGCTAACATGATATCTTCACATGATTGATACCTGGAACTTAAGATTTAACCCTTAAAACGCGTGTGGTAGTTTAACCTCTAAACACCAAAATTGTAATTCCATTTTGTATGCATTCATACAAAGACAGCTCAGCAATTTAAGGGTTAATAAGCAGCAAGATTGGAGCTTGTGTGTTGTGTTTTAATTAACGACCTAACGCTAAGCTGGCAACAGGAAGTAAACAGCCGTTTGGATAGCCAGGTAAGACTTACCGATGTATAAACGTTACCCTGGAGACGGTCCATCTCACCAAGTATGGCGGACAGTAGAGAGCTCTTGCCACACCCGACGGGGCCCACGACGGCCACAAAACTTCCTCGAGGGATCTCAATGTTGATTCTGTAACGACAAAGTAACTACATTTAGTAAGTGTGGTGATCAACGCAAATATGGATAAAAAGTCATTATAATAAATTCTCCGGAGGCCTCTAGTTAACCATTTGTTACAAGCCAATATGGCAAGCACTGGAAAATTATATCTAGTATGACGTCATTGTCCACTTACACGTGGCTGTTCTGAGACCTGCGACGTCACAACCTGTAGGCAGTTTGGGATCAGTAGCTCGTTGCCACGTCACAGGTCTTATATGGATCTGTATCACCAAACTAGAACTGTATATACTCTGAGTAGATTCATAGGTTTATACATGCGCTTGACCAGATTTTTTTTTCAGGTGATAGGAAAATTGGAGTGGAGAAATAATTCCTTTTGTTTTTCTTTTTAAATCTATCAATTATTAACTATTGAGAGTCAAATGACCACTCTTACAAAAATCCAACAGATCCATTAAGAAATTACTCTCTTTTTAAAATAACTTTTTTTGTATGTTACTTAGTAGTTAAACCTTTCTATTAAGACACCTAGTTTGTATTTGTAGTTATGTACAGACGCACCATAGTGGACGGGTTTTGAACGTGACTAGTGACGCTTTGATTCAGATGGGTTGGAGACTACTTAGAGACAGAAAATCAGTTGGTGATAGGATTTCATAAGGGTTAGGACGTTTTTTATCGGCAGAGACATCGACTGTGGCCCTTTTGTGGATTAAACATTATTTAAACTGTTTCAACATAGTTCCGGACTCGTCTCTTCACTGTTACCACAGATGGTGTTTGTCAACTTCTGAGTAAATCGCATTGTAATACACCCACACAAGAAACCCAGACATCTGCAGAGTAATTTTGTCATAATCTGACAGGCATCAACAATTAACTACAAGACAGACAGGCAGGGCCGGTCCTAACGATTGCGGGGCCCTATGCGAAACGGATTGCGCGGGGCCCAGTCTGGTAGGGACAAGGATAATAAGTGAAATTTGCATTTTATTCATTCTTTACTAAGTACAATACCTCGATCAAGTTAACTTTACGAGCCTTGCGAGTAGCGAAGTCATACAGTATATTATCAAAATTTTGTTTCCTACATAGACCATGCTCAGATGCAATAGCAAGTATTGCCAAATTGTTCAATCTATCTTCATGTATTGTTGACCTCAAGTAATTGAATGATACATCAATATGACAATTTTGTATATTTTTCATGAGGTTTCCGTGAGCCGTGGAAAATCAGGAGGCCTCGGGAAACTTGTAATATGAGTTATAATGGTTTAATTTAATATTGTACACCTAAAATTAGCGCGGGGCCTATGAAAGTGCAGGGCCCACTGCGGCCGCATAGGTTGCAGTGGCCTAAGACCGGCCCTGCAGACAGGCATACATCACATCGCCAATACTGCATTCTCCATTGATGTTCGGACTCGAAGACAAGCCTTATTATTATTATTATAATACGCCAACGGTTCTCAACCTTTTAGTCTCGGCGACCCCTTTTTGCAATCCCCCACTCTGCCGCGACCCCACCCCCCGCACACACACACAGCAATAGAAGAATGGACAAAAACAATCCATTTTTTCGTTGGTCTTAGGCGACCCCTGGCAAATCGTCAATCGACCCACAAAGGGGTCGCGACCCACAGGTTGAGAACCCCTGTTATACGCCAATCCTATTCACACGCTCAGTGTTGATATAAGAGTACCACAGAGCGTAGTGCCAATTCTAGAACCCTCTATTCAGGTTTCTCGTTTGTGTACAAGATGCTAAGAGCTTAGTGTGAGAGCTGTTATTAAACGTTTGTAAATATTAGGATGAGAATGTAAATATTTACACGTCTAACTGGGAGGCTGGCTTTTTTTTTACAACGGCGTTGGCTAATTTTGGCAGCAATTAATCTGTCAGGAATCTGTGCTGCAGTTTTGTTGACATACTGATGATACAGGCATGCGCTCACGTATGCGCGCGCACACACACACACACACACACGCGTGCTTGCGCTCGACCACACACACACGTGAATGTGAATCAGCTGTAAACATGTTTAGCTTACCCGCTAAGTCGGAATGGCAGGTCAGCATCCCAGGTGAAGACACCTTTATCTATGGACACTGCACAGTCTGGGGAACGAAGAGCAACACATTTTATTAATTAGAATATATAATCGTGTTTGATGATGAACAGAAGTGGCGTTTGGTGGAGGGACAGGGGCGGCTCGGGTAAGCCACCTTTCAAGATCAAATAATATAAATAATCAAAAATTTGGCCTATTAATTAATATCCCCTCCGTTTTTTTTTTTTTTTTTGGCCGCTAAATTTAAGTGAGGTAGAAATTTAAAAAAACAGAGATCTTTCTTGATCCGGCCCTGCTATTTTGTGACGGGTGAATACTACCCCCCCCCCCTTCCTCTAGTCCGACTTGCAGAAATAAAAGAGTGATCTTTCCTTTACTTCTTCTTGCGTGTCCAAACTGTTGAGCCATGAAGGGAATTATATATAGAGATTCCAGAACCTTTATTTTGAAAAAGTTCCCAGTTGACATGGCTGCCTGGCTAAGTAGAGTCAAATATTTATCAAACTTGATCATTGGGCCAGGACAGACCAGGTTTTAATTAAGGTTTAAGAGGTATAGATTATAGATTGTAAATCTAATCACTAGGGAAATTACTCCGCTTTTCTTCTACCAGCGTTCAACCCCCTTTTTTTCATACTTTTACTCTCTCTCTCTCTCTTTCTAACTCTCTCTAACTCTCTCTCTCTCACTCTCTCTCTCACACTCTCTCCCACTCTCTCTCACTCTCTCACTATCCCTCTCTCTCACTTTCTCTCTCTCACTCTCTCTCCCCCCCTCTCTCTCTCTCTCTCTTTCGCTCTCTCTCACACTCTCTCTCTCTCACTCTCTCTCTCTCACTTTCTCTCACTCTCTCTCACACACTCTCTCTCTTACTCGCTCTCTCTTACTCTTACTCTCTCTCTCACTCACTCTATCTCTCTCTCTCACTCTCTCTCTCTCTCTCTCACACACACATTCTCTCTCTCACACACACACATGCAAAACGGTTCATTTTAAAGAAAGAACTTTTTCTCTTAAGTCTTAAAACTGTTACTAAAATTATCTGACCTTGAAAGCGTCACAAATAGAAATTAAAAAAATAAAATAAAACTTTTTTTGTTCACTGACCTTTCCCATCCAGCTTATCATAGTGTGACCTGGTCAGTTCTGTCTCACAAAGATATCTTTCTATTCTACTCACTGACACTATCGCCTGGAAGTTGAAAGTACAGAATTATCAGACGTAAATAAGCCTCGTTTTGAGAATGAGGTGAAGAGCAAATCAGTTTGTTTGATTGGTTGTATGGTATATCTGTTTAACGGAATAGGTAAAAAAAAAAACGCACACGCTGACAGACAAACGTAAAAAATACATATAGAGTCACATACATGCACATACACTGTAATACATGCAAACTCATATTAACACATATAAAAAAGCACACATAATCCAAACTTGCACGCTTGAATACAAGCACACACATATACAATTACACCTAATAATACCCAAACAACACATTTCATTACAAACACAAACACATACAAACATAGATAGCTGGTACACACACATAGTAGATATTAGTATGATGAATGAGAAATTAAAACAGAGCACTGCTTTGGGCCAAAGGAAGAGATACAATTTACCTACTGGGCGGGGAGGGTAATTATCGATAAACTTAGATAATTTATTTAAAAAAAAATAGGAGTTGAAGGCTAAAGACAGTTGCCGAGTTTGCCTATACCATAGAACGGCCCTGCTGGAACAAGCAAATGTCAATTAGCCAAATTGTGAAAAAAATAATCTCAGGCGTAATGCATTTGGGTAGGCCTTTGTTTTGTTAATCAGCCAGCTCCATCTACCAGAATTATGAAGGAAAATCTCTATCGTAAAATACAATTGAGTAGGCCTACTATCAGCGCCACTTACCAACATTATGAATGAGATAATCTCGCATAAAGTACAACAGTGAACGATCAGCGCCACCTACCGGTCTTATGAATGAAACCAGCGCCACCTACCGGTCTTATGAATGAAACCAGCGCCACCTACCTGTGTTGTGAATGAAACCATCTCAGGTATGAATGAGATTGGAAACTGCAATATGTTAAAAAGTGCCAGCGTCACGAACGCCATGTCTGCTGTTAATGCGGACGTTGGATAGACTGCCAGGTAGGTTGCAAAAGATGCCAGACAAACCTTGAAACCAAAAAAAAAAAAAAAAATCAAAGGAAAACTCGTAAGGAAACAGGCGAGTGAAACATTTACCAGCGTTCTCTCATGGTTAGTAACAGCAATACGCGAATAAAGACACCTTTCAAAGCAAAAGTTATTTCTTAGAAGATATGATTGCAATCCAATCAGTGGCGTAGCTAAGGTGGGGGAAGGAGGTCTAAATTTGAAAATCCCCCCCGGGCCCCCACTTGAGGGGGGGCGCCCGAATTTATTTAAATATTACGCCATTATCTCATGTCATGATGTCGAATATCAAAATGCAGGGGCCCCTAAGAAGTCAACCCCCGGGGCCCCCAAATCCTTAGCTACGCCGCTGAACCCAATAATAATCCAGAACTACCAATTTTAAATATGAAACACTAACAGTGAGTAACAATTCATAAATTAATACATTTCTTCATGTCAATCTATCAATACAGAATGCAATCGTCCTTATAGAAAAGTGTATAATAATATATTATGTTGTTATTAAAATGTGTTTTCAAGCCTCTATCGTGGCTACAGTTCACTCTAGTCGGACGTCTCTAAGTGGTTTTAAAATTGTTTTGCTTGTAAAATGTTTGACATGTGTTTGGTTCTTCCTTCAGTTTGTAAGATAATGTACAACCTAGTTTGAGTGTAGAGAAAATTAAATAAGGCACCTGTATATGTGTCTGGGAGTGTGTATATGAATTGTAAACTTTTCAAGTTGGAATATAATAAAGTCTATAAGCTCCGAAATTATTCCTTTCTGCCATGCATTCAAAGCTCCACATGTTTTAGCTTTTTTCTTTCGCTAAGGAGTGGAATACCCAACATTCTGTCTGGATATCTCTCTAGACATCTAGTGTTTCTTCAGCTTTCTCTGACCAGGGCTGTGTGTTCCCAGGTCAACAGGTTTTTGTGCGAACCATTTTTCATTACTATGTAATCTAAAATAAAGTAGTGATAGAACAATGTCTTAATATCTTTTGTTGTCATCTTTTGTACTTCATTTAGGACGCTTTATCGTCGACTTCATGCTGAGATTTAAAGAGAGAGAAAGAGTGCTAAAGAAAGAGAGAGAGAGTGGGTGTTTGTATATGAGTGTTTAGGGAGGGTGGAGTGATAGAGTTGGACTACTCTTTATTTATACTGTATGTAATATAGTTTTCTTCAGACATCTTATGTTTTTATTTAAGTGCAAATTGCATTCTAGAGAATAAAGATAAGTCAGAATGTTTTATGGCCAAATATGTGCTATTATTATTAGGTGTAGTATTATAGGAATACATGCTATTATTACTATGGGCTGTGAGAGCCATGTGGTAAAGCGTATGGCTTTCGAACAGAGGGGGGTCACGAATTCGAAGATTGAAATTTAGAACTTCAGGGTTTTAAAAGACGTTCCTGGGTTAACTCAACTCAATCGAGTAGCTGGCATATGTTGGGAAAGTAAAGGCGGTTGGTCTCTGTGCTGGCCACATAACACCCTCGTTAACCGTACATCATAGAAACAGATGGGCTTTACATCATCTACCCCCATAGACCGTAAGGTCTGAAAGGGAAACTATTTTTATTATTATAGAAAAATGTATAATAATATATATTGTTATTATTAAAATGTGTATTCAAGCCTCTATCGTGGCTACAGTTTACTCTAGTTGGGCGTCTCTAAGTGTTTTGCTTGTAAAATGTTTGAGATTTTTTTTGGATGTTCCTTTAGTTTAGAAGATAATGTACATCCCAGCCCAAGCCTCTCGCAGGGACAACGGGGGATGGCAGCGAGCAGGGTATAAACTCGGGACCATCGAGATGACTGAACGACAGCCCAGCGCGCATACCGCACGACCAGGCAGTCATCCAACTAACTTAAAAACCAGTTTTTATGGAAAACGTAGGGGACGGCTTGTTACTGATGGTCATAAATGTGGTATTTGTGGGTTTTTTTTTTTTATCTGTAACGGTTTTAAACACAAAATCTGATTTCTATTTGATAACTTGGTCAGTTGGCCCTGTTTGAACTAAACAGATTAATAAATACAGAATGTGTCATGTGCGGCTGAGACGCCGAAAACCGCTTCGCTGCGGCTTTGCCACCTTACAAGGGGGCAAGAGTTCGAATCTCGACTCGCGCAGAGCTGTGTTTGCTGAGCTCCTAAAGGCAGCACGGAAACACCATCCCCGATACCCCCTCCCCCCACTGGTCCATAAAAGTGATTGGATTAACGGGACCTGAGCATGAGAGAGGTGCAGTATAAAAGCAACTATAAAACAAGCAAAATATAAAAATAATTTTTAAAAAAGGCTTATCTAAAGGGAAGAACTCTACTTTTACAACCCTCAATGATGTAGAATTTAATTCCCTCTATCGATATAAAAAAAGTAAAGTAAAGTTCCCCTTTCAGACCTTGTGGTAGGGAAAGGTCATCTGATTCTGTGGCCTACATTTAACGAAGGTGTCATGTGGCCAGCACAACGACCAACCGCCTTTACTTTTCCCCAATTAATATCAGGTTTTGAGCTGGGTGGACTCAAAGGCGCCCAAGGATCCCGAAATAAAAATCCCAGCCTTCACCAGGATTCGAACCTGGGACCCCCCGGTTCAGAAGCCAGGCTCTTTACCGCTCAGCCACCGCGCCCCCTCTTTATCGTTAACAAACAAAATAATACTTTTTTTTTAATTGATTCGTATCTGTTAGGTGCGATAAATAAATGTGTAAAGTTTCAACGTGATACGTGAATGGGTGTAGGAGAAATAAAAATGTTCGAAATTTGTACCAGACAGAGTTTGAAATAAGCTTTGTAAAAACAATGTTGTGTGTGCTTGAAAAAAACTGTATTCCAAGTGTTATATGAAAATGTAAAGTGAGAAATTACCAAATATGGAGCACAAGTCCAGATAAATATACTTATAGCATTCAGCCAGGCTAGCTTCGTCAGCACGCACACCTCTCTTTGACGCAACGCCAAAATTTTCTTCTGAAAAGACTCTTCCCAAGCGTACAACTTTAAAACCTGAAAATGTAATTTAAAAAAACAGACTTTGTTCTTCACTTTGTCTTCTGAAAAGCACTACATTTTAACTTTTAACATTTAACTTTTACTATGTCTTCAGATTGAGCTAAATAAATAACAGAACAGTGATGCCGAAAATACGGCCCGCGAGCCAGATCCGGCCCGCGAAGTGGTTTAATCCGGCCCGCCGAAACATGTCCCTTCCCTTTTTCCTGTAAAAAAAAAAGGTTGGAAAATGTCTCTTTTCCTACGTTAGGGCCCTGACTTTTTCTCCGATGAATTGGTACTATGACATTTAACATTTGTAGGCTTATGCATTATGAAATGGGAGAGCCGAAGAAACTACAAGTGAACTCTGAATTTAGAATCTACCAGGAAAAGTGAACTTAACATTTTTGTGGAACATGATACTAAGCCAACATATTTGTTTTGTTAAGTGTGGCGGTTTAAAAAAACAACAACATAGAAACGGATTATGAAAGAATTAGGACGACATACTTGGTTTGAGACGAGAATAAAAGATTGGTAAACTACGCCTAGAGATTTGAGGATCGTTGGGAATATTTAGCAAAAAGAAACAAGAAAATGAGTCTTGGTAAAGCTATTTACAATGTTGCTCACATTTTAAGTTAGAGAAATGGAGCCAGTTTCCGACGCGTAAAAAATAAGATGACAAGCGAAAACTTGCAATAAAAAATAAGAAGCGAACACTTATTATCAAAGATGAGAAGCGAAAATTTACAATCAAAGATAAGAAGCGAACACTTGCTATCAAAGATGAGTAGAGTACACTTGCTGTCAAAGATGAGAAGTGTACACTTGCTGTCAAAGATGAGAAGCGAACACTTGCTATGAGAAGCGAACACTTGCTATGAGAATCGAACATTGCTATGAGAATCGAACACTTGCTATGAGAAGCGAACACTTGCTATGAGAAGCGAACCCTTGCTATGAGAAGCGAACACTTGCCATCAAAGGTGAGAAGCGAACACTTGCTATGAGAAGCGAACACTTGCTATGAGAAGCGAACACTTGCTATGAGAAGCGAACACTTGCTATGAGAAGCGAACACTTGCCATGAGAAGCGAACACTTGCCATGAGAAGCGAACATTTGCCATGAGAAGCGAACACTTGCCATGAGAAGCGAACACTTGCTATGAGAAGCGAACACTTGCTATGAGAAGCGAACACTTGCCATCAAAGGTGAGAAGCGAACAATTGCTATCAAAGATTAAATTCACTTGAGAAGATCCTGTTCGATAAAATGAAACAATGTCTAATTTTAGTAACATGAATGACCTTAATGCCTCCTAGGACTTCGTTCACCATCTTGACTCGCTTGTCTTTCCAGAACAAGTTCTGACGCTGTAGCTTCTGTTGCTTATAGGCGATGAAGGCATTCAGAGGAACTAACAGAACGAGTAGCCCTAGACCAGCTAGCACTGGAAGACCCAGGGTGTTCCATAAGAAATACACAGCCAGGAACACCTGTGGATAAAAAAAATCTTTAAAACAAAATGTAACACTTTATATTACAGCATTTCAGCGATTAAACCATAGAAAAACTAATACCTAATTCTGAAATTCTACATTGTCAGATTTGAACGTAACAATGTAACATAGTAATAGGAAGTCAAATCATACAGTTTTAGTGTTAGGCCTAGAGCTTTAAGAATGTCTCGCTCAAACCAGTACCCTTTTTTCTTTCTACTCTTCTGTGTTTTCAAAATCATTTTGGAGGATTCAGGATTACTTGTTCCATATTTGACATGAACTGCGCAATGATTTCCAGATCAGGCCATTCTCAATACAGTTGTTTTTTCTCTAGAGATGTTTTTGGAACAGTGTCCATTTCTGGCAGTTTAGCTAGACATGTCGACATTCTCTATGGACACTCCACAAGGAAACGGTCGACATTCTATAGTAACACTCCACAAGGAAACTGTCGACATTCTATAGTAACACTCCACAAGGAAACTGTCGACATTCTATAGTAACACTCCACAAGGAAACTGTCGACATTCTATAGTAACACTCCACAAGGAAACTGTCGACATTCTATAGTAACACTCCACAAGGAAACTGTCGACATTCTATAGTAACACTCCACAAGGAAACTGTCGACATTCTATAGTAACACTCCACAAGGAAACTGTCGACATTCTATAGTAACACTCCACAAGGAAACTGTCGACATTCTATAGTAACACTCCACAAGGAAACTGTCGACATTCTATAGTAACACTCCACAAGGAAACTGTCGACATTCTATAGTAACACTCCACAAGGAAACTGTCGACATTCTATAGTGACACTCCACAAGGAAACTGTCGACATTCTATAGTGACACTCCACAAGAACATGGTCGACATTCTCTATGAACACCCAACAAGGACATGGTCGACATTCTCTATGAACACCCAACAAGGACATGGTCGACATTCTCTATGAACACCCAACAAGGACATGGTCGACATTCTCTATGAACACCCAACAAGGACATGGTCGACATTCTCTATGGACACTCTTCAAGGATATTGTCGAAATTATCTATGGACACTCCAGAAGGACATGGTCGACATTCGTTATGGATACTCCACAAGAGCATGGTCGACATTCTCTATGGACACTCTTCAAGGATATTGTCGAAATTATCTATGGACACTCCAGAAGGACATGGTCGACATTCGTTATGGATACTCCACAAGAGCATGGTCGACATTCTCTATGGACACTCCACAAGAGCATGGTTGAAATTATCTATGAACACTCCACAAGAGCATGGTCGACATTCTCTATGGACACTCCACAAGAGCATGGTTGAAATTATCTATGAACACTCCACAAGAGCACGGTCGACATTCTCTATGGATACTCCACAAGAGCATGGTCGACATTCTCTATGGACACTCCACAAGGACAAGTTTCACCGGTCCCAACTTCCAGCTTCCTAAACATGTGTTGCTTCATTCCGTGGTCATGGTGTCCAGTTTGGAGGCGAATAATTATACGTTCATCGTGTCTCCTATAAGTTACGAGTATTATAGTTTGCGCATACTTCAAGAGACTCCACTACTCTAAATTATCTCTTAACCCTTAAAGTGCTGATCTTTTTTTACAATGAGTGCATACGAAATGGATTTACAATGCTAGTGTTTAGAGGCTAACCTACTACACGCGTCTAAAGGGTTAAGCACCCTATCCCCCCTCTGACAGCCTCCTAACACAGCTCAGACAATGACCTGTGGTCTAAATAGGATGACCATAGTTACCTGCAGTGGTATTGACCACACCATCCACGTATAGCTCATCATATCCTGAACACGTTGGCAGTCCACGGACATTAGATTGACCACTTCTCCAGTTGTGCATGACCTCTGTCCATAATTATCTATCCAAAGCCCCTGAGAATAGACAAAATGTAGTTTGGAACCTGATATAAAACAACTTATCAGTGGCGTAGCTTGGGATAAGGGGGCCCGGGGGTGTCAGGGGGGGGGGGTATGGCGAGAATGAATGTTAGTTTGATATTTTGGTATGATTGTTATATCATTGTTATATTCCATGAGATCTGGAGTTGGAGTTGGTGTGTATTGAAGTATAATTGTACTTAGTTGTAATATTTAAGAATTGAAGAATTTAAGAATCAAGTAATATTTGTTCGTATAAGTGAAACCCCTAGAGAGCCATGTCAAGAAACACAGGAACAAGAGCCAAACATATAATTAGAACTCTGACATCTGGAGGCTTCGTCCGGGCAGGTATCGTTGTACCTGTTATCTATCATTTGTCACTTCGATCAGCCAAATGAGATACTACCTTGACATATTTGAGTGGATTTAAGACAATCTGTATTATTTAACCAGTGTATTAACCAGTGTATTGAAGTATAATTGTTCTTAGCTGCAATATTTAAGAATTGAAGAATTTAAGAATCAAGTAATATTTGTTCGTATAAGTGAAAGCCCTAGAGAGCCATGTTAAGAAACAAAAGAACAAGAGCCAAGCATATATATATATATATATATATATATATATATATATATATCGAACCCTGACACGGGGGAGCTTGACCTCTTTAGGAGTCCCTGCAATTTGACATTTGACATCATGACACGAGATAATGGCGTAATATTTAATATAAAAACAAACTTCGGACACTTCTTTGAGGGATCCCCTCAAGTGGGGGCCTTGGGGTGATTTTCAAATTTGGACACCCTCCCTCCCCTTGCTACGCCACTGCAACTAAATCAGATAAATGTTTTGTGTATATTTGTATCGCTTTGTGAAATGTGTATTTACCTTTTTATATATCGCTACTTGCAACGCTGTCTTCATCCTCATGCCTGATGTCATAGCTAGATGGTAATGCTGGTGATAGAAAACCGTCTGAAGCCAGGAAGCCAAAAGCATGGCTGTAGCCAAAACATAGCCATGCCATTTCGGGTGGTCTTCTAAGCCTTGTATGTGAAGTATCAAGCCTCTAGTAAGAGAAATTAAGCTATTTGTGAATGCGAGGGTAACCAGGGTGTGGTGTTGGTAGCACAACGGTATTGAGGCCTTTGTTGCTCTCTAATGACAAATGTAGCTATTGTCTTATTAATAGGATTACCATTAAATCAGGAGATGTACTACCCAACCTATATATTTACAAAGACGCTAAAGAAAGTCGTTTTTTTTTAACCTTACTTATTGTTAGTATGTAATCAACTAGCTATTAAAATGTAATTCGTGTTTTAAATAAAACTAAATGAGCAATCTTATCTTATCTTATATATTACAGACGTTTTTTTAATAAGATAATTAAGTCCTACGCATTTCATGTGTCAATCTAGTTATGCATGTTAATCAATGACTTAAATTCCGCTAAGTCGTTGGTTTTTCTGGCTGATTCAGGCAACCCATTTCATTCTCTAATAGCACTAGGGAAGAAGGAGCATTTGTATGAATTTGTTCTAGCGTATGGAATAAGAAATGTGCCTCTATCTTTGTGTCTTTCTCAATATTTTATTAGGTTTTGTTTTTCTAATTATGTTTTGGTGTTTTATGTATTATAGCTGCTTTACTTTTATTCGTCTGTCCTGAAGTGCCTCTAGGTTTAGTGATTTTACAAAATGGTGTTACTCTAATCCAGGGTTTCTCAACCTGTGGGTCGCGACCCCCTTCTGGGTTGTTTGACGATTTGCCAGGGGTCGCCTAAGACCATCGATAAATGGATTTTTTTGGGGTGAATTCTTCTATTGCTGTGCAAGTGTGGGTGGGTGGGGTCGCGGAAGAGAAAAAAAAGGGGGGGGGGTAAAAAGGGATCGCCGAGCTTAAAAGGTTGAGAACCGCTGCTCTAATCGAATTGGAATATTCGTTTGTTATAAATCTCATTGCTCTATTTCGGAATGGATGAATCCAATAGGAACTCTACAAATTCCATTGAGCGATTAAATAGATTATAATAATTTACTACAAGTCTTTGACTCTTGTTGTAGTTCTTATGTAATTAAGTAATGAAAATAAATTACCTCAAAAGAAATGGTCCAACGAACTGGAGAAGATCAGATATCGCTTTACACAAGTAAGATAGTAAAACTTCCCAACCGAAGGCCCTGACGATGACTCTGAAGAGGTTACACTTACTTCGCCTATTGACTGGAAGAATTTGGTTCAAATCTTGGTACTCGTCCGATTTTTTAGACTGTGACCTCTTGATGAGTGGTGACTTCTCGCCAGACGAGGAACTTCTCTCGTAATGACCTGAATGACAAACGTGTACATAATTTACATAACATAAATGTGCCAATAGGGCCTTGCTAAAGCATTTCGGACTCTGAATAAAAAGTCCAGAATTTTTACCTCAAATCCCCAGTTAATGAAACATTTAGGATTATCTTAAAGACGTTAGCTCTTTGCTAATTGTTTTTTTTTTTTTTTCACAATTGTGGATGATGAAGTGAAGCGAAGTGTCAGAAATAGTTTTATTCATTATGTTGTGCACCAAAAAGTAGTTTGGACAGAAAATGATGACGACAGTTAGAGAATAGAGAGAGATAAGGGGGACAAACGTAGACACGTTTTCTATCTATAGAATAATTTATTGATTTATTTTTTGGTGAGGGGTGTTTTAAGAATCTTTTATAAATGTTAATTAGGTAGTCATTTGAGAGAGCAAGTTTTATTTGTATGGTATCAACCTAGGAGGGGTGAATTTTTTTTTAAAGATCCTTTAGTAGTAAAAATAGAATCTCAAAATCAGTTTGTTTTATAATACGGGGTGTACCCAGTGGCGTCACTAAAGGGGGGAGGTGCGGGCCGCACAGGGCGACACCGACCCTAGTGACGCCACTGGGTGTACCTCAACAGTTCAATGACAGCCACTATATTAGAGAAGAATGGAATGAGAGTCAAATTGAAAGGGTAAAAAGGGAAAGAACTAGAGGCCAGGGAGACCATATTGACCTAGTCATGATGAAGTCCATTGAGGCGCCTTTATAATGACTACATTCATTGAGTTGCCAATAATGCTTTTGTGCTGAGTGACTTAACCACAACTCATTACATGCGGTTAAATAATTTGATAACAGCTGTCTTAAATTGCTTTTAATGAAAGATTTCTTGTTGAATTGTACAGACGAGTCGGTTGGGGGGTAGGGGGGAGGTGAGCCCTATTGGATCTGGCCCTCGGGTGCCGGGACATACCGTTGTTTTTGTTTCTGTTACCATTGGTCTGTTCGTTGCTGGAGCTGTTTGAAGATGTACCGTTGGTCGCTCGCCAGCTGGATTGCTGGTCAAACCTAGAGCGGAGTGTAAACAAATTTGTAAATAAACTATCCAAAAAAGGATATATATATATATATATATATATATATATATATATATATATATATATATATTGTAGCTTTTATATAGTGCTACTTTCATGCCTATAGCATGCTCAGAATGCTATGGTCCAATCTTATTTGTGGATCAGTGGGGGTATCTGGGAGAAGGTTTTCCGTGCTGCCTTTAGGCGCTCAGTAAACACAACTCTGCTCGAGTCAGGTGTTGAACCTCGAACCTCCTTCATAGGTAGCCGAGTTAAGCCAAGTTCAAGCGTACTTACACCCTCGACCACTTATAAATGGCAAGGAAAGTCTATGATAGGGAAGGATGTGAATATAGGTGAAGTGTTGCATAAGTGAAGCGTTGTATAAGTGAAGTGTTGTTTAAGTGAAGTGTTGTATAAGTGGAGTGTTGTATAAGTGAAGTGTTGTATAAGTGAAGTGTTGTATAAGTGAAGTTTTGTATAAGTGAAGTGTTGTATAAGTGAAGTGTTGTATGAGTGAAGTGTTCTATAAGTGAAGTTTTGTATAAGTGAAGTGTTCTATAAGTGAAGTGTTGTATAAGTGAAGTGTTGTATGAGTGGAGTGTTGTATACGTGAAGTGTTGTAAAAGTGAAATGTTGTATATTATTATTTATATATGACTGCAACCATATAGGCATAACTAACAAAAAAAACTCGTTTCAAAATGTATGAGGAAGTCCTATTTTTTACAGGTTGATAGGGAGAAAACTCCAGATTGGCTTTAGTGTTGCCATGGAAACGTCAAAGCTTCCCATGTGTTATGTTCATGTGGAATGGCGCTATTGTGTGTTGATTTAAAAAAAAAAAAAAACAAGAAAAATGTAAACAAAAAAAATACTTTAAAAAAAGCAAAGCTTATATTAAATGTAATTGTATCAATTAGTTTAGATGAGTCATGGTCATTTAATTAAATTTGGAATAGATCTAAACTAACAATAATAAATCTGTGCGATTAGAAATAGTTTTACAAATCGTTTTTGCTGTTAGCTTTCTCAATGCGCTGTGTTCCTATCACTTGTCCGAACAAATTGAGGAAAAGGGGGGAGTAGGTGGTATCTTGGTGATTTTTACCGTATACGACTTAAATTCGAAATCAGGGCTGAAGCCTCCTTAAGGGGACTAATTCATCTTATGCTATCACTTCTTTCAATTACAATTTCTTTCCCTTCTTCGAAAGCCAAGCAAAAAAAAAAATCATTTCCAATAGTAAATTAACTAATTTTTTTAATTTTTAAAAAATTGATTCTTGTGTTTTCAGGTTAAAGAAATAATTGTTTCGAAATTTCAACTAGATCCAAGATTGGGTGAGGCAGAAACGACGTGTACAAACTTTTTACCAGACAGACAAACAGACAGAGTGAGTTGATATAAGCTTTGTAAAAATAGGAGACGAAGTCGATATATTATGAAGTCGTTTTGTAATAAGATATAATGGAGATATTCGAGATAGAAATTAGAGTAATGAAAGTTCTAGATGTAATTGTCTTGGGTTCAATCCTCGTGTGGAGAATGTGTTTCTTTTTATTGTGCAATGACAAAGAAAATATCCATGTTTAGTTTGTTATATTGCTTAAAAAGGAATTATAATTATATAATATATTACTATATATCAGCGGCGTAGCTAGGGTGGGTGAGGAAGGAATTTCAAACTCCCCATGTGCCTCCACTAGGGGAGCCCCCAAATGAGTGTTCTTACAATAAATATTAAATATTACACAAAACGCAGGGGCCCCAAAAGAGGTCAAACCCCTAGCCCCCAAATGATGACGAATTCCTAGCTACGCTAGACGTGACCACGTGACCAAGCTCATAACCAGGCAGGCATGACGTAACAAGAACATTAAGCCAACGTGTAAAAAAAAAAGTGTATTAAAAATTATTTTTATCATTATTTATAGCATGTTTGTTTCACGTCGCGTCTTTGACCTACCTTTTCACTTTATTATACTTGAACCAAGCACGTGAGAAACGCGCCACCACCGTGTCACTCAAGTCACGAGGGTTCAGCTGCCAGAGGTCACTGGGGTTTAAAGGTCTTCTATATCCGGTAAAGATAAGTCTACAAGATGAAGACAAAGGTAAACCATTTAATTAACTCGTTTCTATACGATGAAGTAATGTGTCACATTTTTTTTTAACTCTTTCCCTCCTAACTGACGATACCAGTGTTGATTCCACCAGAATGTGGTAAATAATTACGGAGAGAAAGAGTTAAGAAAGGCAGGACGAATTTTTTTTTTTTAATTTGAGAGCTTGTATCTATAGACTTATATATATTATATCTAGACTGGACATGGAGATTTTTTAAAACTACAAAAAAAGTGAATTTTTTTTTGAAAAAGTTGAAACATTCGTTGTTTTGTAAAGTAGTTATATGAAGTAAAGTTGTTGTTTTTCAACCCTAACCTATGTAACATATAATTTAATTTTTAGATTTAGATCTAGTAATAGCCCATTCTAAAAAAAAATCCGAAAAGTGATTTAGCATTATTTCTAAACTTTGAAAATTAAAGATCATTACTTTTCTAAGACACAAAAGATTGCTTGGGGCGACAGCTTGAAAAAGAGTTACGTACATAAAAATCTGTATCGGGGATAACAATTTGTTTCCGATTTCCAGTCTAGATTTAATAGATAAGACCTATGCTTGTATCATTGGTATCAGTTGATATGTTTTTCTAACCTTGTGATCCATGAAAATGTCAATTTTGAAAGAAATGACGCATTCACTTCCGGACATTCATTCTAGATGGAAAACAAGAAAAAAATGTAAAAAAAAAAAAAAAAATTAAACAAAAATGAAAAAAAAAATTTTTTAATTTTTAATAAAATTTTTTTTAAAAATTTAAAAAAAAAAAAAAAAAAAAAAAAAATATTAAATTAAAAAAAATTAAAAAAATAATTTTTTTTTTAAATTTAAAAAAAATATTTAAAAATTTATTTTTTTTTAAAATAAAAAAAAATTATAAAAAAAAAAAAAAAAAAAAAATCATTTGAATTAAAAAAAAAAATCTTTGCCATCACAAAAAGTTTTCCCAAATGTTTTTGTTTAGCGCAACTTCATGCTTTAAGTTTTTTCAATGCGCTATGATCCTATCACTTGCATGGACCAGTTGGGAAAAGGGGGAGGGGAAGAAAGAAAGAGGGGTGGGGGGGTTTAACTAACAATGTTAGAAATACAGTGTTATTTCAGTTTAACTAACAATGTTAGAAATACATTTAACAAAAACAAAATTTAAAATCCTTTTTAGACAGTTTACATATTTAAAAAAAAAAATTCCGGATTATGTGGAAGCTGGGAAAAAAAGTGGGTCAAATCGAGGACTTACCTCAGAGACGTATCTGTTATATGTGGACAGTTGAACGTCACTAAAGCAGTTGAGTACTAACTGAACCAACACCAGAAACATAACAGACACCATCCAAATAAATCTCAACACATCAGTAGCATACATCTGCATACACATAAACAAGGGAAGTAATAAAACGGAAACAATTATTTTAGAATTCAATTCTTCTATTACTCTCAATGTGACGTTATTTTTTTAAAGATAAGAATTCTAGTCTGTATTTTAAATTTTTCAGGGTTTGAAGTCTTTATGCTAGAAAAAAAACATAATAAACAAACACTGAATCATAATCTTCAAATACAAAAACAAAATCTAAAAAAAACCTCAGAAATACACAAAGACGAGATATTCAAAGAGACGTTCCCTTTATTCATTATATATAGCATATGAAAGGCAAGGTGCATGTATGTATGTATGCATGTCCGGAATAAAAATCAAAACCGTTTGACCAATCTTGATAAAACTTGGTATAAAAGTTCCTTAGATCATGGCGGAGACCGTAGTGCATGTTTAATGTCCCTCCCACAACCGGAAGGGCCCAAAAATAGACAAAAAGTACCTAATTGTATCTCTATAAAAGAACGAAACTTTTTTAACAAATCGGGTAAACCTTCATACTCTGCATTTATTTTCGTGGCTAAATAAAAAAAAATGTGAAGGGAACATTCTCCAAGTTTGACATAGATCTAAATTCAATACAGTAGATCAGTAACACCCAAACTAAGGCCCGCAGGCCTCGGGTCACATCCAGCTAGTAGGGTATATAACACACATCGAGATGCTCCTTCTTCCCTAGTGCTATTATAGAATGGAATGGGTTGCCTCAGTCAGCCAGGAAAACCAATAACTTGGCAGAATTTTAGTCATTGGTTAACATGCATAACTAGATTAACCTAGGAACACGCGTAAGCGTAATCATCATTTGTTGTTGTTGTTGTTTTAAGTAACTTCTGTATTTTATAAGATAAGATAAGATAAAATATTATCCAAACATGTCGCGATCGTGATACGTGTTATGGATTTATATACCTGGATACCTTTCTTCAAAATTACTTTTGCTTGGCTATACACTGATATACAATACTCAGTGCGCTCTGGTCTACTCTCCTTTATGGACATGTGGAGGAGAAGGGGGTATCTGTGAGAAGGCTTCCATGCTGCCTTTAGACGCCCAGCAAACACAACTTATTTCGAGTCGAGATTTGAACTCAAACCGCTAATTGAAAATTTATCGAGGCGCTGTCTCTCAGCCACACATTCCATCATCTTTGTGAGGTAGCCTATTCGACTGGCTTTAGAATCCACTGTAAAAGTTTTAGCAACCACTTTACAGGTATAAGCAACCATTTTACAGGTTTTAGCAACCCCTTTACAGGTTTTAATAACCACTTTAAAGGTTTTAACAACCATTTTATGGGTTTTACCACTTTACAGGTTTTAGCAACCATTTTACAGGTTTTAACAACCACTTTACACGTTTTAGCAACTACTTGAATCTAAATAGGGTGGCAGCTTGGCCGTGCGGTATGCGCGCTGGACTGTCGTTCGGACGTCTCCATGGTCCCGGGTTCATACACTCCCCGCCTTTTTTTTCCTTTTTCAGATTTTATTGTTTTGCAGATAAAGATCTGGGAACGAAATATTCAAAGTCCATGAATATACAAACTAATCTTGAGCTAATTTAAATCAAAAAGAATCTGTGTATACCTAGAAGGAAATGCCATCAGTCAATATTCACAGTAGTGTCTTTAAAAATGGGAAAATTGGGAATACGTGAAGTCTGGGGGCCAACCATCCTAACGGGCCCATGTGGAGTTACACGTCTGACAGATCTGATAGAGAGTATTATGAAGAACTGATGAGGCTTACAGAGTCGACCTCGAAGAAGAATTTTCAAAAGCATTTATCAGCATTTTCTCATGGATCGCATGCTGATAAACTCATCTGAAGGGCGGAACACCTTCGAGAACGGGGTCTTTAGTAGCCGCCCCATTCGCCTCTCCCCCAAACGCCTCCTCCATGTCTAGTGGCTGCACATTGTTAACAAGAGTAATCCTGTTTCAAGCAAAACTCTTTTTCTTTATCAACATGCTTGCCTTCGTTGTATCTCTCTCTCTCTGTCTCTCTCTCTCTGTCTCTCTCTCTGCGTCTGTCTCATTAATTTTGTAATGTCATATCTCTGACATACTGTTCCTAAATGACATCGGCCTTTGTTACTCATATCACCCTATTTATCACGGTCCGAAATATCTACCGTATATTAAAAAAAATATCATTTGATCTTTCGTATGAAACAATGTTCCTAAACAACCTTTGTGAATATTTATCATTTGTTATCAGTATTGTAACCAAAGGACAACCTTGTGCGAAAAAATAGAAAATTCGGTTCCCTTGTGCTTTTTACGTAAAAATATGCTCGCTCATGATTATAGTGGTAAGACTTTTAAGCGAAAGTCGCCGAGCTTCTTGTTTCCCCTAGGAGTTGAAATAACTAGCCTCTCCAGCAGACGGCGTTAATAGTTCCCGCAGCAGGCTTGGGATAAGTAGCGGGAATTGTCTCCCCTTATCTCCGTGGGCTCGGGAAAAAAAAAAAGCGGGAATTAAGATGCGCACTTTAAGTAATGGTAAGTCAGAAAACAGAGCTGATACGGTCAAGGCGATAGATTCACAAATGTCAGGAGATAGCATGTCTCACTACATGGGGCTGGGCTCTGCAGCCATGGGGGGCGGCGAGACGTGTATTGTCTTTTGAAGGAGGGGTTTCTCGACACCTGCACGTCTAAAGGAGTACAGAAAGGAGGACAGAAGCATAGGACAGAAAGGAGTATAGAAAGGCGGAAAGGACAGAAAGGAGGACAGAAAAGAGGATAGGAGGACAGAAAAGAGGATAGAAAGGCAGAAAGGATAGAAAGGAGGACAGAAAGGAAGACAGAAAAGAGGATAGGAGGACAGAAAAGAGGATAGAAAGGCGGAAAGGACAGAAAGGAGGACAGAAAATAGGATAGAAAGGCGGAAAGGACAGAAAAGAGGACAGAAAAGAGGATAGGAGGACAGAAAAGGGGGCAGAAAAGAGGATAGAAAGGCGGAAAGGATAGAAAGGAGGACAGAAAGGAGGATAGAAAGGAGGACAGGGGGATGGAAAGGAGGACAACAAAAAGACAGAAAACTTTCAGACTTGGCTAACAATCTAATTGATTAAACATACTGATAAAAGTTGTCAGAGATATGACAAGAGAGATAATAATAAAGGCCCTAACAAATGCAACTAGCTATTGGTCTCCACTGCCCACAGGTTGTGACGTTACAGGTCAGTGTTCAGGCCTTCTATGACGATAAGTCTAGGTTTGACTGAGGATTCGACCTTAAAAAGAAGGACATGTCCTCATTTAGCCGGACGTCTGGTTACGCCAATTGTAGAAAATCTTCCATTAGGAAGTTTGTGTATCAAATATGTGTATATAGTCTTAAATACTGAAAATACCTTGTGGTACAAAAACCAATATCTATTGACTCAATCTGAGTTAAGCTATCAAGTAGATACTTTTTATATAAACTATAATCTAGCTAGACAGTAATAACATATACAACGAACGAAAGAAATATATACTTCATTTAAAAAACAACAAAGCTTTTAAGATGTGTAGAGGTATCAATTAGTTTGGATCAGTCATGTAATTAAATGTGTAATAGATCTAGATTCTAGACCAACAACGATAAATCTGTGCGATTAATAATAGTTTTTTTAACAATGGACCTGATTCACCAATCGTAAACAAACAAAATTTAGCCACGTGGTGCTCTGTCTCGTCTATACTAAATACGCAACCCATAAAGGCTGTCACGTGATACGTTATTTTCATTGTTTTATCAATATTATCACGTGGCTAAATGTTGTTTGTTTACGATTGGTGAATCAGGTCCATTGTTTTTCTTAAGTGCTATTTCATGCTTTTAGCTTTCTCAATACGCTATGATCCTATCGCTTATCTGAACCAGTTGGTAAAATGGAGGGGGGCGGGGGGAGTTGGAAAAGAAAGGAATATATGGGTGGAATTTACCGTAATTAAGTTTTTAATACCATACACATAAAGAAAAAAAAAGGGGGGGGGGGGACGACCTGAATTCGAACTTGTGGCTAAGGCCTCCTTGGGCAGACGAGCTAACTATTCTTCTAGCGAGAAGATTGAATAGATGTATCGTTGTTTCAATTTAGAGAGGCGACATATAAAGGGGACTAATTCATCTTATACTACCACTTCAGACAAGTACAATTTCTTTCCCTTGTTAGAGATACCAAGCAAAAAATAAGTAATAGCCAATAGTTAAAATAGTTAATTAACTAACTGTTGCTTTTTTTTAATTGATTCTTGTGTTGGCATTTAAAAGAAATAATTGTGCAAAATTTCAGCTTGATCCGAAATTGAGTGTAGGAGACATAACGTGTACAAAGGTTTATCGGACAGACAGAATGAGTTGATAAAAGCTTTGTAAAACGAGGGGTATCGGGTTCAAATCTCGGTGAAGAGTGGGAGTTTGAACCTCAGGATTTTTTTTTTAGGATACCCCTGATTCTACTTTAATTGGTACTCTGACAAACTGCTGGCCCTCTTTGACCGTCAACCACAGAAACAGATGAGCCCACATCATTCCTAGGTCTGAAAGGGGTACTTGTATGTACTGGGGTGTATACGCGTGATTCTGATGTAACAAAGAGAAAAGTTGAGCGGATGGTTTTGGTTGTGTAGGGCTGAATAGGTTCTGATGAAATCACGAGATGGTCTGTCGTGTCCATAAATATTGGCGTGGAAATGATGAAAAAAAAAAAAGAAACAAGAAACGTGAGACCGTAAGGACGTGTATTTTTTATCAACTCTGTCTGTCTGTTTGTCTGTCTGGTTAAAAGTTTTAACACATTTTTTCTCCCACACTCATTCTCTGATCAGGTTGAAACTTTGTGCGTTTATTCATTGGCATAGACAAGACGAGAACCAATTAAAAAAAAACAATTAGTTAATTACTGGTTAGTAATTATTTAGCTTGATATCAACAAGGGAAAATAGAACTTCAGTATTTACATATTCGGCTAAATATGTAAGGTTTCGACCCCACAGATAAATGAACACGTTATTTCTCCCACACCCATTCTCGGGTCAAGTTGACATTTCAAACAATTCTTTATTGTACCTAACAAAGCATGAATCAAGAACAAAATTAACCAATTAGTTGATTAATTATTGGTAATTAATTATATAGTAAGGAAATATCTTCTACATTATTAAGAAATACAAAAGTGCAGAGTTCTTTCCCTTAGATAATCATTGTTTTTCTTAAAGGGAAACTCCGATGGTTTTGACAATTTTTGATATAATATGTGTTTTGATTTACAAATAATGAATATATTATTATTTTGTTTTTATTTGCAATAATAACTTAGTAATTGATATTTTTCTGACATAATTTTCCAAAACGGTCAGACTTTCACCGGGTTTCTATGTGACGTCACATATGCCTATTAATTTAATCTATTGACTTACTGTATAACGGAAAACCATTACAGTAACGTTTACATTCTCGTAAAAGAGATATATCTTCGTCTGTGCAGTTAGATCTAGATCTTGTAAGCAAAGAAAAAAATGCGTGTTTAAGGAGATTTACATGCTTGACTAACCACGGCAGTGTGTATCTTCTCGCCTGACCACTCAACACACAACAAACACTATCGCTTGGTTGTCTTGTCATGACCAACTACACGTAGTCTCGCTTAGCCTTACACTGACCAGTTTGTTCGAACCAGTCAGACCTGCGATCTATTTTCTTCTTGGTACAGGGAGGGGGCTTAGATGAAAATGTTACTCTTTTTCTCGAGTTGCTTGTTCTAATGCTTTTAAATCTATCAATATATAACTGTACCATAGCGCTTGACTAGGCTGTCACTAAGACTTACAGCCTAACAGCTACTGTAAGAATGAAGCGATACAATTTGTCAAATCTAGTTTCCCTTTCAGTATTATGGATGGAAGTGACGTATGCCTAACCTAAAAACAAAATATCAAAGAACCCTGTTTTTTTGGCGATGTCAAGAATTTATAGTCTAATTAATTAAATATAAATGTTTCTAAGCATTTAAATAAAAAAATGGAAAAATGTTTACTATTACAACTTTTTACGCAGAATTTAATATATGTCAATAACTCAAATTTGAAAAACCATCGGATTTTCCCTTTAAGGATTTTTTTTTTTATTTTGCTTGCTAATGAGTTTGTAAAATGTTTTACATATTTCGGATGTTCCTTCAGAGTTGAAGATAGTTTACTTCCTAGTCCAAACCTCCCACAGGACGACGGGGGATGGGAGCGGGCAGGGTTTGGACCCTCGACCGTCGATAAATCCGAACGACAGTCCAGCGCGCAAACCGCAATACCAGGCAGCCACCCTGGCAGTTATCATTACATACTTCTACTATCAAGTTGACTGTGTATTTATTATTGAAAGTTCTATTCAGATTTGTTCTAAAAGCTTTTTCAGTTTTTTAGTTTGAATTCTACATCAAGAATTTAAAACGCTAGCTAGTTGTGCTAGCTGCTTGAAGCTACAGACCAACGACTGAGTATAGATAATATGGTTCTGTGGTTATACGGGCTAGAGAGATGATTATCGTTTGTTTATGTTTGTGTGCGTGTTTGTGCAAATAAAAAAAGTGTGGTGGTTTGTATGATGGGTTCTATAAATATTGCTAACATCGCTGATAAGCTAACGCAGTTCATGTTTGAGTGTCAGAGTTTATGAACCGTCGTATTAAATGTAAGCTCGTCAGGTGCTGGGTTTTTCCTTACACTAAGTCACAGTGACCTCAGTATTAAAAAGAAAAAAAAATGTCTTCGCGCCTGGTGCAATAGAGAATGGGACACAGCACAGATAAAATTCTTTTTATATTATTTTTCCGTATCTTAAACAATATGATGCCAGAGGCGTAGTGAGGGGGGCAAGGGGGCACGTTGTCTCGGGGGGGGGGGGGCGCCACAGGCAGAAAGGCGACCAAAAAAATTGTTGTAGATATTTAAGTTATGTAATACATTCTAAGGTTAATACTATTATCAAAAGCTTTTCATTTATAAGCCTATATTTATATGTGATGTTCATGCAAAATGTGGAGGTGAGGAGCGCACCTTTCGCTCACTACGCCCCTGTATGATGCTGTAATTAATTAAAATGCCATAAACATTAAGCTCCGACTTTATAAATGTTGCAACATATGTAGGTCAGATCTGGGTCTGTTTAATATATATTGTCACGTACACTGTATCTATATTTAGCTCAAGGTTACCAGCCAGGGACTTCAACCACCTCGGGATTTTCTATCACGCCACTAAATTATGTTTTGAAATAAATGGGATTGGTTTGAAATATCAATTATTGTACATTGAGCTGCATTTATTGGTCAGAGTTTGACCAGGCGGCAAAGAGATATTTAGTCACATGACGAAACGCCCAAAGCTTTGTAAGCTGAGAGATATTACCGCCAGTCTTGTGCGGAACGTGTTAGATATAACATGTATTAAAGTCTAGTGTTAGAACTCAAGAAAAAAGACATAATTATATTAGTGTGTAGATCGTTTATTCTAATCAAGTAAATTTAACCATTGTAATTATTTGTGAATAGCTTTTCCAAGTTTTGAATTAAAGTATTTGTTTTAGACGAAGAGAAGTTCCTTCATTGAATATATAATAGTATACTTAGATCGTCTTGTCAACTAGTAACTTCTAGATGATCCTCTTATCAACTAGCAACTTCTAAATGATCATCTTATCAACTGACGATTTCTAAATCCTCGGCAATTACGATCATTGATTGTGTTTCAACGTGATATCTTGGCATCAAGTTTGATCGTAACATCTAGCACTAGTGATGATCGTAACATCTAGCACTAGTGATGATCGTAACATCTAGCACTAGTGATGATCGTAACATATATCTATACTCATAACAAAATTATTTCTAATTGAAAGTAAAGAAATCTACTTAAGTTTAGACAATAGAAAAGCATGACTAGTGTCACCTCCCTGGTGACACTTCATTACTCACAAAATGAGGACAGTGTACCTATCTCGAATTAGGTCACGCGTACCCACGCTTGCTTAGATGCCAGAAAGACGCCGATTAAAGGCTACAGCAGGGAAACAATTAACGTAGGTTAAATGAAAAACAAATAAATGTAAACGGGTCAAGGAGTCAAGGATGGGTATTGAGAGTGTCACGGTTCTTTATTCTAAGGAAAGATATAAAAGGAGTAGAAGTAGCTTGGAACGAGAGAGAGAGGGAGGGAGGGAGAGCTAGAAAGTTAGACTAGAAGTCGCTAGTTTTAAAAGTAATTAGTTTCTCAATTTTATTAATCATTTTTTACTGTATCCTGTAATAACTGTATCTGCTTTATATATCTTTGTACATGCATTTATTGCTTCAAGTTCAAGTTTAAAATAATTAAAAACTCTAGAAAAGCATGTCAACATTGTGTTACTTCATTGATAATTAAAGTGTTTGAACTTTAATTAAGGCACCTCCGAATCTTAATATGTCACAAGTTTATATCATCGAGATCATCAAATCTGACAAACTTAAAATAAACACGTGACAACAAGATTGACAGATGAAATGCGTCGGACGTAATTATCTTCTTTTTGTAAGTATCGTCTGTAATATATAAGATAATGATTGAAACGGGTATTACCTCAATTTCTATATATGTATAGAGTGGAATGATGTCACACACCAAAAGTATCAACCAATAAACGAAGAGCACACCGGAAGTTAAGATGCAGTTCCTTCTCTCAAGTTGAGTAATGATGCCAGTTAAAACCTGAATCAATATAATTTGATTCTTAGAATATCAATATTAGCGCCATGATAATTGTGTTATTTAAAAATAACTGAAATTACTTTGAAATTTACGGGAATATCAGTTTTGCAAGTTATGTGCATATAATAAAAAAAAATAAGGCTTTTCTTCGAGTCCGAAGATTATTGAGGAATGCAGTATTTCCCGAGGATACGCAGCCCCAGCTGTGACCTACATATTCGGACACATCCAGGGCAAGCATAACCTTTGTCCTCGACAGCGGATTTTCTTTTGGTCTCAAAAGAGTATGTGCATATAGCAAATTTTTCGAGCCAGTGTTCTTTGAAAGGCAACATTTACTATCCATTATTATAACATAGGATCCTTTCTACTTCCACCTCTTCCTAAGTCTGTTGGGGCACCACTCAGGATCTGTCGACCGTCTTCCTCAAATCCTCGCTGTCTTTTGCCTTGATTAGAATCCCCTTCTATTCTTGAATGGTGTCTTCCCATCGTGTCTGCATCTCGTTCTGTCCAAATACTGTTTCCGGAAGGGCAGTTTTTGCTGGCCTTGATGACTTTGAGATATGGCCGTTATTTTTTTTTTTGTTTGCATTGATTGACCAGTTGTCAGCGGGTCATTTTGGGGCTTGATTGCCGTTGAGATCCTGTTTCGAATCTCCTCCTTTGTGATGCGGTCCTTGTATGTGATACCTAGTATCTTTCTATAGCATCTGAATTCGCCTGTTAGTATCTTTCTCCCACACAGGCGTAGCTAGGGTGGGGGAGGAGGGGGAGAATTTGGAAATCCCCCCGAGACCCCACTTTAGGGGGACCCTAATGAGTGTTTTTTTTTTACATTAAATATTAAGCAAAATACAGGGGCCCCCAAAGAGGTCAAGCCCCCAGGCCCCCAAATGATTGTAAATTGTTAGCTACGCCCCTGTTCTCCTATATACATTAGTATAAACAATTAGATTTAGATTTATGTACTTACAAAACTGATGGCCTCCACAATTCTCGCCACAAAGTGGGACGTGGTGGTAGTGTCGTATCTCTGCCCAGGAGGGGTGCCAGGCAGAGATCTGGATGGGCTCATGGTTTCTCTGATGATGAGCGCGATGGTTAGCACAACCATCAGTAACGAGATGGACTGGACCAAAATACAAATCAAAGCAAATAAAACAAAGAGAAGAACTGAACGAAATAATTTAATTAACAAAAAGAGCGACTAAACAAGAAAAAAAAAATTTAAGTAATTGACAAAGAGAAATCCCAAAATGATGACTTAAAAAAAAAAGGTTTTAAATGATAATAAACTTGGAGCTTGACTCCATATTATATCTAACCTATACAATGGGTAACTTTTTTTGTGGGATTGATGTTTGTATTACCATTGAAGCAATCGCCAGGATTTCGTAAACCGCAGGGGCGGAGTGGGTGTCAAAATCTGCCCGGGCATTTCTATGCAATTCGGCCCACAAATAGTTAGCCCACATGATTGCTTTAGATTATTGTTAGACTTTAAATTGTAAAAGCTCTCTTAAAATAATTTACTGGCATTCATGCGACTTTTTCGGTGACCCTATCGGCCCAATTTGGGTACCGGCCCACCGGGCATTTGCCCGAATGCCCATATAGCCAGTCCGCCTCTGGTGAACCCCATACCATTGAAAAGAATTTCCCCTAATTATCAGAGTGATGAGAGTCTACTTGGGTTGTTCTTTTCTAACTGCTGTCCCAAAATCATATGTTTATGTTTTACTGACCAAAGCTTGGTCATTATTGGGATAGTAAATATGATTGTTTTGTCCTGTTATTGTAACCCAGTAACCCACATTGCTGGCATGTCGAAAGAATATGCTAATTAACACATAAGGGGGATAATTGAATTCTTTTTAGGCCTATATATATATGGACGATCTAACATGAATAAAGCAGCATTTAAACAGACAAGAAAGTGTTTGTTAGTCTCTACTAGCCTACTATAACAATTATAACTAGTCAGATCTAATTGTTTACTTATATTTTTACTCCTTCTTCCCTAGTGCTATTAGAGCATGGAATGGGTTGCCTGAGCTAGCCAGGAAAACCAGTGACTTGGCAGAGTTTAAGTCACTGGTTAATATGCATGACTAAATGCATGACGCGTAGGAAGTAATCATCTTCTTTTTTGAAGTAACGTCTGTATTATATAAGATAAGATTATTTTGTTTTGTAAAATTTGTCATGGAGTTAAAGGAAAGACAACCGAGACAAAACCAATCAACATCACGGCAACTTACAGTTTTGGCACTTGACAGGCATGTGTTAGGTCCAGGCAGGCCAGGGTCACGAGTCAGCAGGTAAGGTATGTACAATGCCGCGCACAACCACAAGGCACCCGCAGGTACGAACACTAGGACCGTGGATTGAAAACACTGTGTGAACTGTGGCCATGATGAGTTGAGGGTCAAATCCTCGTCCTGTAAGACAAAAAAATCAAGACTCACTTCAGAATTTCTACTGGCTGGTTTGTTGGGTTTTAGTAGAAGTACTTTGACAGATTAATTTATGCATAATCAAATTCTGAATTAGTATTTTGTGTGCCCGGGTAGTTCTAAATGCGTTGCACTGGTCGCATGCGAATTTTAAGGCATTTAACGGCCTGTTAAAAAAAAAATTTGTAAGTGGACTTTAAAACATTTTCTATTTTGTAACTTTATAAAACGAGCATCTATAATGTTCACGTTGCCAAACTATAATGTTCAACTCTGCCAAACTATAATGTTCACGTTGCCAAACTATAATGTTCAACTTTGCCAAACTATAATGTTCACGTTGCCAAACTATAATGTTCACGTTGACAAACTATAATGTTCACGTTGACAAACTATAATGTTCAACTCTGCAAAACTATAAGGTTCAACTTTGCACAACTTTAATGTTGACTTTGCCAAACTATAATGTTCAACTTTTCCAAACTATTATGTTCATTTTTGCCAAACTATAATGTTCACGTTGACAAACTATAATGTTCACGTTGACAAACTATAATGTTCACGTTGACAAACTATAATGTTCACGTTGACAAACTATAATGTTCACGTTGACAAAGTATAATGTTCAACTCTGTAAAACTATAAGGTTCAACTTTGCACAACTTTAATGATCAACTTTGCCAAACTATAATGTTCAACTTTTCCAAACTATAATGTTCACGTTGACAAACTATAATGTTCACGTTGACAAACTATAATGTTCACGTTGACAAACTATAATGTTCACGTTGACAAACTATGATGTTCACGTTGACAAACTACAATGTTCACGTTGACAAACTATGATGTTCACGTTGACAAACTATAATGTTCACGTTGACAAACTATGATGTTCACGTTGACAAACTATGATGTTCACGTTGACAAACTATAATGTTCACGTTGACAAACTATAATGTTCACGTTGACAAACTATAATGTTCACGTTGACAAAGTATAATGTTCAACTCTGTAAAACTATAAGGTTCAACTTTGCACAACTTTAATGATCAACTTTGCCAAACTATAATGTTCAACTTTTCCAAACTATAATGTTCACGTTGACAAACTATAATGTTCACGTTGACAAACTATGATGTTCACGTTGACAAACTATGATGTTCACGTTGACAAACTATAATGTTCACGTTGACAAACTATAATGCTGAGCTTTGCCAAACTATAATGTTCACGTTCCCAAACTATAATGTTCAACTTTGCCAAACTATAATGTTCACGTTGACAAACTATAATGTCCACGTTGACAAACTATAATGTTCACGTTGACAAACTACAATGTTCACGTTACCAAACTATAATGTTCAATTTTGCAAAACTATAAGGTTCAACTTTGCACAACTTTAATGTTCAACTTTGCCAAACTATAATGTTCAACTTTTCCAAACTATAATGTTCATTTTTGCCAAACTATAATGTTCACGTTGACAAACTATAATGTTCACGTTGACAAACTATAATGTTCACGTTGACAAACTATAATGTTCACGTTGACAAACTACAATGTTCACGTTGCCAAACGATAATGTTCAACTCTCCAAAACTATAAGGTTCAACTTTGCACAACTTTAATGTTCAACTTTTCCATACTATAATGTTCATTTTTGCCAAAATATAATGTTCACGTTGCCAAACTATAATCTTCAGAAATGAAAACAATTATTTTCTAGCCCAAAATTTCTGAATATAGACAGGGGGTTGGGCGTTAGGCAAGATTTGAACTCAGAACAATCGTGATGACAGTCAGAGCGCATACTAGACTAGCAGGCAGCCATCTTTTAATCTTATCCCAGGAGTAAACCATGTGCTAGCCCTTGATTTGCATTATTATCTCACAGCTTCAACCATTTTTGGGCGACATCGTTCCGACCACAGCTAATGCCCAGGCATTCATCTCATTTCTATGAGATGGTCCATTGTCGCCTCGCGCCTGAAGGGGGCCATAGTGGTAGTAATTAGTTCTAACATCACTAAACAGGTTCAACACATAGAATAAGTCTGTTACGTTTAATGTAAGTTGAAAAGCCTTTAATGTAAGTTGAAAAAGCCTTGCCAACGTTGTGCCAGGCTAACATCTGTAGTAGTTTCAACATTTCAACATCTCAGCCTGGTTTCGCTCATCTGAACATTAAAAATAAAAATGAATTATGCAAACTCTGAAAGGCTGTCAGGAAGATCATTAGAAACAAATAAGACCCCCTCGGATTTCAATTTGATAGATGCAGAGCAGGGGTCCTCAACCTGTGGGTCGCGACCCCCTTGGGGGTGGATTGACGATTTGCCAAGGGGTCGCCAAAGACCATCGAAAAAGTTTATTGGTTTTTGTCTATTCCTCTATTGCTGTGTGTGTGTGTGTGCGGGGGGGGGGGGGGTCGCGGCAGAGTGGAGGATTGTAAAATGGGGTCGCCGAGATTAAAAGGTTGAGAACCTCTGATGTAGAGAGATCTACGGTTCCCCATTTAGACCATGCGGTCTATAGGCAAATAATGTGAAGGTCATATGTTTCTCTTTCTGTGACCCACGGTTAACGAAGGTGTCATGTGGCCAGCACAACGACCAACCGCCTTTACTTTTCCCAAACAAATGTCAGGTGGACGCCATGAGGTTTCCTAAATAAAAAAATCCCAGGGATTTTTTCCTGTAAATATAGGCGGGATGTTATACAGCTAGAATCCTAAACATCCATTTTATTTTATACTTATATATCATTAAATGGGCTCTTTGGCCTAATTACCAAATATACTTTTTTTTTGCCTTAAAGATGTAATTATTTAATTTAAACCGACTTTTTATACTATACATGTAACTTAAAATTAGAATTGTTGAATGAAAGTACGCATAAGTTAGGCTACACCTTATATATCTGTATAATTAACATTTTGTATTTGTATATAGTATTTCAGCATTGTCGATCTTTTTGGTATAAAACTTAATGGTAAAACACTTTACATTACGATGATAATATTGTTAAAGCTAGTTATTTAGGTTGTATAGGTTAGGCCTACATTCATTATTTGAGGACGCTCTTGTTGTTTATTACTTGATATCATATATAGTCTTATATAAGTTATAACTAGTCTATTGTGTTGTTATTTCTAACTTCGAGCACAGAAGAAATGATTTTTATAAACAGGGTGCTTTCTATTCTATCTTAAGACGATCTATAGTTGTTGATGGTATCTCTCAATTTTAATGACCTAACAAACGAATATTTACATTTGACTAAAGTAACACATTTAGTAAAATCACTAAATTTAGAAAGCCTTCAGGAGAGAAGACTTAAAAGTAAAGTAGCAATTATACATAAAACACTGAACCATAATCTTCAAATACAAAAACAAATTCTAATAAAATACTCAGACACAAAGATAAAGGAACATTCCTCATCCTGTATGCTAGGACAAATTTGTACAAATACTCCCTCTTCCCTAGTGCTATTAGAGCATGGAATGGGTTGCCTGAGCCAGACAGGAAAACTTATGACTTGGCAGAAATTAAGTCATTGGTTAACATGCATGACTAAATGCATGACGCGTAGGACGTAATCATATTCTTTTTTTAAGTAACGTCTGTATTATATAAGATAAGAAGAAGATCCCAATTAATCCAAGATAGCTATTGAATAACACAATTATGAAAGGAAACTATTTTACAACATGCCAGGACAAAGACACCCAAGAACTCGGTCGCCAAGTATCATTCAGGCGTTGAAAGACATTCTAATCAAGAAAAAGGACGAGAGAGGAAATGGAGACATAGGTCGACAGATCATGTGTGGTGCCCCAACAGGGTGTTGTCAGGTAAATTCAGATAATTCCCTTTGTGCTACATCACATAACACATGATTCATAGGCATCACACGTGACGCATATACACACACACACACAGTCACACACACACACAATCTTTTATAACGATTTAAATTGTCTTAACTGCCGCCAGGCTGTGTGGTATGCACTTAAGGATGTCATCGCGCTGGTCTCGCGCTAAGCTCGTGCTACGTTATAATGTTCCTATTGGACGGCACGTGGGTAGTTTGTTATTAGAATTTTGTATCACATTTCTTCCATTAGGCAAGAAGATCCTGTTTCTTATTTGATTTTAATTTTGTTTTTAAAAAGGGGCGGGGGGGGGTGCCTGGCAAGCGCTACTAATTAAGTAGCTGCCGTTACTTTTTGATAGGCAGTATTAGACGTTGTGTTGTGGTGTAGCTAGGATGGCTGCCTGGTCGTGCGGTTTGCGCGCTGGACTGTCGTTCAGATTTATCGATGGTCCCGAAATTTGAATTTGAAACTCTACCCAGTTCCCCACTTGAGGGGGGCCCCATATGAGTGTTTGAAATATTTATTTTTTTTTACATTAAATATGAAATATTACGCCATTATCTCAAGTCATGATGTCGAATGTCAAAATGCATAATGTGGTCAGCGACTAACCGCTTTACTTTCCTCATCCAATGTCAAGTAACCATCAAAGTTGGGTGGACTCAGAGGCATCCTTAAATCTGGTAATTAAAAATCCCAGTCTTCACCTAGATTCGAACCCTCGATTTAGAAGCCAAGCGTTTAACCACCCTGCCTCCACGCCCCGCCCAGGATATGTATTGCGAGAAATAACAAGAGACCTGTCACCATATAAAATGAAGCTGGCTGCATTTTGTTTTCAATTGCCCCTTTGTAATTATTTTGTTCTAATGATTCATATTTCCTCTATACAGATATGCATATTTTATCAGAATTAATTAATATTCTTAATTACTGACTCTTATTTTTTTTTTAAATCTACAAAAGATTTTTTATTACAAAAGTTAAACTTTCTAGTGGCAGGAAAAAAAAATTTTTTTCACAAGCTTAGGTTTGAAAACCCAAGCTTCTCTTTCACAGATGAAAATGGAATCCTTTGCAAAAACAGTTTTAAACCACTCATAGGGTTACTTAGTAACAGGGGACGAAATAATGTTATCGTGTAAATGTGTTGTGTTGTTTTTTTTTAAAGAAAAAAAAATCCCTCTCGTGTTTGCTGAGGTCACAGACGTGCGGTAAAGTGAATTTCTTTTTTTTTAATCTTTTTTTTTTATTCATTTTTTTCCTTATTTTAATTCTGCGCTAAGCATAAAAAAAGATGATTAAAAATAGACTACTAGGCTGTTTTAGATAGAAGGGGAATACACTGAAGTCCATAATTACTACATAAATGCTAGAAATGTATATTAAGCACATGCCTATATATATTATATTTGGACTGGACATGGAGATCTTTAACACTTATCTTATCTTATCTTATCTTATCTTATATAATACAGACGTTACTTCAAAAAAGAAGATGATTACGTCCTACGCGTCATGCATTTAGTCATGCATATTAACCAATGACTTAAATTCTGCCAAGTCACTGGTTTTCCTGGCTAGCTCAGGCAACCCATTCCATGCTCTAATAGCACTAGGGAAGAAGGAGTATTTGTACAAATTTGTCCTAGCATATGGGGACGAGGAATGTGCCTTTATCTTTGTGTCTTTCTGAGTATTTTATTAAATTTTGTTTTTGTATTTGAAGATTATGGTTCACTAAACAAAAATGTCATGAAAAACTTCAAAAAAGCTGAAACAAGGCGTTGTTTTATAAATTAGTCATAAGCAGTAAAGTTGTTGTTTTTAACCCTAACTAATGTAACGTATAATTTAATGTTTAGACCTAGATCAAGTAATTTAATATCGAAAATAAGAGCATTCTCGTCTCATAATTATTATATTGCAGATTGTAAATAGCCTACACAATGTAGAAATATCTAGATAATCAATCTATTTAAATGTAGATAAGATGATGAAAATCGCTCTAGGATTTTCGAAACATTATCTGAATGGAAATTAACAGGTAATGATATTTCATATATTGGAGTGAATAAATAGTTCTGTGATTAATAGCCCATTCTAATTAAAATCCGAGAAAATGGTATTGCATTATTTCTAAACTTTGAAAACTGAAGATCATTACTTTTCTAACACAGAAAAGATTGATTTTCGGGGAGACTTCCTTTACAGCTTTAGAAAGATTTACGTACATAACAATCTATATATATATATATATATATATATATATATATATATATATATAGGTCTGTGAATTGATCAATAGCGGATAAGAACTTGTTTCCGTTTTCCGGTCTGAGTACTCTAACCCTGGCCCTTTTGTTTGTGTACTAATTAAGGAATTATTTAATGTAACAAACTTTTAAGTCTTCAAAATATATTTTATTATATTTATAGCTTTTATAAAGCGCTACTTTCATGCTTATAGCATGCTCAGAGCGCTTTGGTCCAATCTCATTTGTGGACCAGTGGGGGGGGAGGGGGTATCCAGGAGTTGGTTTTCCGTGCTGCCGAGTCGGGCGTCGAACCTCGAGCCCCCTTCTAGGTAGCCAAGCCAAGCCAAGTTCAAGCGCACTTAGCCTCTCGACCACGCTTCCCACATTAAAACACATTGAACAAGGGAGATTATCAAAATGTAGCTCTATTATTAGAAGCAAAGAAAAGGGAGATAAAATGTTCACCTTAGAACTGATATTTATTTACTTCTGTTTATTTTATTTTTTTTTTATTATTTTCACATGTATATATACAAACTGTTATGTATATATTTGAAGTGTCATTTAATAATTAGTTTCATAAATGTCTTGAAAATATTACACTATCATACGATATTTCGTTGCAACTGAGATCTGACTAGATTTTTGTTTTGATGAGAGCCAAAGAGTAAGGAAGCTTTCACCCAGATCCCATGCACACCGCGGCTCTACTAAAGGAGCTGAATCTCGACGCGCCGAGCTTGCTAGAGCGGCGTGAAAAACACGCTAAACAAAATGAATGATAATATATACATGAATGATGACAATATCCCATCATGTTTTATGAGTTGACCACATCACGATACTATAAAACATCTTGATACGACCAGCAAGCTATATTATTTTACTATACCACCAGTCTTCTGTTTCTTGCTGATAGCCTGGAATGGTTTATGTCAGTCAAATGGAATCTACCACAGAGTTTCACTCTCTGAGAACATGTTCGCTCTCACATAGACATATCCCCCCCCCCACACACACACACATGAACTCCACCCACATGCAGTAACAAAGGAGGTGTGTCTGTCTTAGAGCGGGGTCCTAGAACCTTGACTTGTCCTGATGTCTGTTATTGTAATAAGTAATACAATACTTCTGTGTGCAGTGGTTCTCAAGCGCCCCTTCCCCTCCCCCCACTGCATACTTTATATTCTTGCAAAAAACTTTGTGAGCCGAAAGAGAAAACAAAACTGATAACGTTATTAATATATATATAAGACTCATTTTGGGGGGGGGGGTGGAGAGGGAAAGGTGTGAAACCTAATGCCTTGCGTCTGTTGGAACCTCGCGCTAACAAAAATATATAATTTTTTTTTTTTTTTTTATGATTGCTATGTTGAATCTGCTTCTCATTTTGCTCCCAAATATCTGCGCGGTGCAACTGTATTTGAAAAATGTGTCAAAAGAAGCCTCCTCCCCCGCCCCCCCCCCCCCCACCTACACCCACACCCCCGCTTTTTTTTTTTTCCAGAAAAAAATAAAAAGAAATAGGTTGATAGAGGCAAATTTCAACAACTATACGAAAAATTAATGTTGCCTGTTAGTAAAAAATTTGATAAAAAAAATATTTTTTTCAGATGGATTTCTGGCTTGAGATTTTCATACAGGGCAGAAAAAACTATAAATAGCAAGCGTTTTGGTGCATCCTCGGTGTAAAAAAAAAAAAAAATAATTAAAAGAAGGGTAGATAAGCAATGAATTTTTTTTTAATTTTTTGTTGAAATTACTTGCACTCTTAAGCAAGACCTAAGTTAAGATTCACAGACTACACACGGTATGTTTAATTTTTTTTTTTAAGGAAAACCAGTGACTTGGCAGAATTTAAGTCATTGGTTAATATGCATGACTAGATTGACCTAGGAACACGGGTAGGAAGTGATCATCGTCTTTTTTTTCTGTATTTCATAAGATAAGATAAGATAATTAAGATATTTTCATTTAAGCATTTTTTATTCCTTTTTTTTTTATTTGATACTTTGTTTTAGATCCCAGTAATGACGCAAAATGATTCTTGTATTGCTTCACAAATTTAAACTGACAGTGACAGTTGACAATGACAGTTGACAGTGACAGTTGACAGTGACAGTTGACAGTTGACAGTTGACAGTGACAGTTGACAGTGACAGTTGACGGTGACATTGCTGACTTACCCAGAATGTTGAGTTGCCACAGAACGACATTGCTCTGTTCAATCACTTTGAAATTCAACACAGTGTCAACACAGGTTCTACACACAGTCTTAGAATGTAGGCATGTAATCACACACTTAACACGCCAGTCCGAGAGCGAATGGCACAAGTCCCTCTTGAAGTCGAGAAGAAACCGAATTGAATATAAATCCAACTGATTATACCATGGAAGAAATCCTAATATCCAATATTCATGTCATGTATCCAAATTTTAAAAATAAAGTATTAATAAAAACTTGCCAGGATAGAGCTATTTCAATAATGTCATTACGACTAGACCTTTTGTTTTAGACATAAAAGTGTTTTCAAATGTTAGAAACATTGGACTAGCGCAGATATGAATTTAGACCATTTGTTTCTTTCTGCTTCAAAACTCTTTTATAAACTTAACTACAAGATCGAATGCGAAATCAGCAGACAACAAATTTAATTCGCGAATGTCTACGAAACAGCAACAAGGGAAATGTGCTGATTGGTCAAATACAACTGCGAAATCTGCAACCAGAATTTATTTTTTAAAAATTAAATTTGAAATGAATAGTAGAATGTCTTTAAATTCAGAAATAAAGTTAAAATGTCAAAGTTGGCCACTCGAGTCTTTATTTTTTTTTTCAATACTTCAAATTAATATTATCAGGAAAGAAGTCTCAGGACTCTCGAGGCATGTCCTAAGTCCCAGATGCCTCTCGGAATGGCAGTAGACCATTTTGTGTTATGACGACTAGGCATTTTTTTCCCCTCTTGTTTCCCGCTCCTGGTCTCCTGTCTCTCTGTTTAAGTCTCTCTGTTTCTCTCCCCCCCCCCCCCATTTCTTACGCCCCTCCCTCTCCATCTCTCTTCGTTTCTCACTCCAAGTCTGATGTGACCTCACATCTCCCCCCCCCACACCCACACACACACACATGCACCTAGACCAATCATATTAACACATACTCCTTCCCCCCCCCCTCCCACCTAGATGTTTTATTTTAACACTCTGCTGTTTATAATATAAGAATAAAATGGTGGTGACTTTATAATGTTGTATGCTCCTCTATTTTTCTTTTTTTTCTAATTTTTTTTTTTCTTGTCTTAAATTCATTCCCTAGATGTAGGTCTACGTCACAGCCTCTCCCCTGTCTAGAAAACGCCTCATTCCAGACCTGGACAAGTGGCTCGCCAGTTTCTCGCGTTAAGAGTAAAGAATCTATAAACCTAGCTCTGTCTTTCCTCAGTTAAACTGTAACATTCTGTATCGAACAAGGGAAAGAAATTGTGCTTGACTGGTGTGGTGGTTGGTATACGTTGAATTAAGTCTCTTTTATACGTGGCTTTAAAGTTTGAAACTAACAACAATTTTGTTTTTGGTATTTTTCATACTATAGCAGGCTCAGTGTGGGGGAGGGGGTATCTGGGAGAACGTTTCCCGTGCAACTCAGCTCCAGTAGGGATTCGAACTCTAGATTCCTTGATAGGTAGCCAAGTCACTCAGCCACATCCCAAGTTATAACAAAATCAGGGAGGGGGGGGGGGGCGACTTTAGCTCAAAAGAAGAGGAACATCGGAGTCTGAAAGAAAGAAAAAAAAAGAAAAAGGTAGAAAGAAAGGGAGAGAGAAAGGGAGAGAGAAATGGAGAGAGAGAGAGAGAGAAATGGAGATAGAGAGAGGGAGAGAGAAATGGAGAGAGAGAGAGGGAGAGAGAAATGGAGATAGAGAGAGGGAGAGAGAAATGGAGAGAGAGAGGGAAAGAGAAATGGAGAGAGAGGGAGATAGAGAGAGGGAGAGAAAAAGGGAGAGAGAGGGGGAGAAAGAGAGGGAGAAAGAAAGGGAGAGAGAAAGGGAGAGAGAAATGGAGAGAGAGAGGGAGAGAGAAATGGAGATAGAGAGAGGGAGAGAGAAATGGAGAGAGAGAGGGATAGAGAAAGGCACAGAGAGAAGGAGAGAGAAATGGAGAGAGGGAGAGGAGGAGAGAAATGGAGAGAGAGAAGGAGAGAGAAATGGAGAAAGAGAGAGAGGGAGAGAGAAAGGGAGAGAGAGAAGGATAGAGAAATGGAGAGAGAGGGAGAGAGTAAGGGAGAGAGAGAAGGAGAGAGAAATGGAGAGAGGGAGGGAGAGAGAAAGGGACAGAGAGAAGGAGAGAGAAATGGAGAGAGAGAGGGAGAGAGAAAGGGAGAGAGAAATGGAGATAGAGGGAGAGAGAAAGGAAGAGAGAGAAGGAGAGAGAAATGGATTGAGAGAGGGAGAGAGAAAGGGAGAGAGAAATGGAGATAGAGGGAGAGAGAAAGGGAGAGAGAGAAGGAGAGAGAAATGGAGAGGAGGAGGTAGAGACAAAAAGAGACAGAAAGATATAGTGAGAAAGAAAAAGCAAAGAAGCAGCAAAAAAAAAGATAAATTAAAGAGATACAGGCGGAGAGAAAGAGAGAAGTAGATAAAGCGTGAGATAGAAAGGGGAACTGTGACAGGGAAGAAACAGAGAGAAAGAGAGAAGGAGAGAAGAGAAGGAGATAATGAGAGAAGAGAAGGAGAGAAGAGAAAGTGAGAATGAGAGAAGAAAAGGAGAGAAGAGAAACAGAGAAGGAGAAAAAGCTAAGGGAGAAAGGAAAATATAAAAAGAGAGAGAGAGACAGAGTCAGACAGAAGTAGAGTCGGAGAGATATAAACAGAAAAAGGAAGAGAGAGAGAGAGAGAGAGATTACATTGAAGAAATGAGAGTGCAGGCAAACTTGTTGAGCAGACACGATTCAGTGCAACAGACAAACGCACTCTGGTGTTTGAGAATAACCTTCAGCTTTTTTATCATCCCACAAACAAATGTGAAGGAAGAAATTCCAAACCACCTCCCGCCCCTTCCCCCCCCCCTCCCCGCGTTACATTCTTCCCGCCCCCACCCTTTTTTTTTCAATTCAGCAACTTCGCAAATGGCTTGTAGCTCCACCCAGTTAGCGCACAGTTGAGAAAGCGAAAGGCACAATGAATCGCATAACAATGCTGGAAAGAACAAGGTCAAATAGACATAACAGAATACGTCTAGACAGAACAAAGACACTAAAATGAGGTCAAATAGAGCAAGGTCAAGAAGACAGAACAAGGTCAACTAGAAAGAAAAAGATTAAATAGACAAGACAAGTTCAAATAGACAGAATGAGGTCAAAGAGACAGGGCAAGGTCAAGTTAGAACAAGGTCAAAGAATGAGGTCAAAGAGACAGGTCAAGAACAGAACACGTTCAACTAGAAAGAAACAGATTAAATAGACAAAACAAGTTCAAATAGGCAGAGCAAGGTCAGCAAGACCGGAAAAGGTCAACTAGACAGAACAAGGTCAAATAGAAAGAATATGGTCAAATATAATTGCTCTAAAGATCTATATAGACATAACACAGTCGTGTAAAAAAAAATGTAGAATTTGAAGAAAACATTATGGACGACTGACCATTGCAAGTGACCAAAACAATGTATGGGCATTTTAAAGTTATTGTATGGTATATTATCGTGACCCTATAGTAGTTATAGGTACCAAAACTTAATGTAGCCTAAATAGCTATTATAAGAAAGGTGAGAGAAATCTAAATAATTTCTACAAATAAATTTGTCCAGCAATACATTATACGACCATATTAAACTTAGAGTGTCTATGGATCATCTCATAGAAATCAGATGAATGCCTGGGCATTAGCTATAACCAGAACGATGTCGCCCACACAGCAGTCCCCCCCCCCTCTCCACGCAGTAAATGTATCCAAAGGAACGGCAAGTGCCGATACAGGTTGGGGTCAGCGGCGTCGCAGGCTCTGCCAGGCTGTAGCACTAACCCAGAATAGTGTGCTGCTAGCTGACTAAGAGGCTCACTTTCCTCATATCACCTAATAAAATAAATATTTGTTGATTAAACAGATTTCATTAATAGATTAGTTAAAAAAAAAACAGTTGTAATTTATATTTTAAATTTGTGTCTCTGAAAGATTAAAGGCTCTAACAAAAGTAAACTTTCCCTTTCAGATCTTGCGATATGCCTAAATGGGGCAGATGATGTTAAGGTCATCTGTTTCTGTGGCCCACGGTTAACGAGGGTGTCATGTGGCCAGCGCAACAACCAACCGCCTTTACTTTTTCCTACTTAAGTAAGGTACCCTATAGGTTTAAGTGGACTCAGAGGCGCCCTAAAAATCCAGAGATTTGAACTCAGGATCCCAGGTTCGAAAGTCAAACACTTAACCACTCAGTCACCGCGTCCCAAAGACTCTTAAACAAAAGAATTATTTAAAGAAAAGATCTTTGGGGAAAAAAAAGCTTCTTCTATGTGATAACATTGTAAAAAAAGAAACAAGATATTGTTTACTTCTAATCTAGGAGTAGTTTATAGCTATTCTACTGGACTATATATTTTAACAGCAAAGACTTATAATAATGTCGAAACAATGACACTATTTTAAATGTGCCCTAAATACATTCCTAGACTGTGAATCTTCTAAAATATTTACATAAATGGGTTCTTCACGTGAACAAAAAAATCTGAACAATTTGAGGTTGTTGTTTTTTTTTCCAACTAAAAAGGTCGTTGAACTCTCTAACCAGTTTCATCGTAACATTACGAAAGAACAGGTCACGGAGTTCTCGTTTTAATGCGGTCATTACAAGAGATCTCGCGAGTGGACGTGAACGCAACACGTCACATCCGGTGCAAGACACAGCGATCACGTTTGGCAAGACTAGAGGCTTTGTTCCCCAAAGAATGCGCCTTAAACACATTTTCTTGAACGCATTGCAAATAATCATTGTTTGTCCACCAAACTGGCCATTGGATTACATCTTGTTTGTAATTTATTAATCGATGTATTACTTTTAAAACAGTTCTACAAATCAAGACGGAAGACTCTCAGGAAAGGGCATAAGGCATTTCAAAATGAATTCCTCTCAAAAAGACATATGCAGAAGACAATAGTTTAATCTTTCTAGACTCTAATGGACCTCATTCACCAATCGTAAACAAACAACATTTAGTCACGTGGTGCTCTATCTCTTCTATATAATTTACGATCTCATGTTTAATTCATGGTGGTTGTCACGTGACAGTTTTTTTCATTGTTTTATTAATAAGATCACGTGACTAAATGTTGTTTGTTTACGATTGGTGAATGAGGTCCATTAAGGGTCTAACTTAGATATCTTTTTTTTTTCTACTTAGGCTCTATGTTATCTGGAGCCATGTCTGGTGAATTAACCCCAGGGCTTGATACCCTGCCTCATCGTGGCGCCCGGGTGGAAACGATCGTGACAGGGGTCGACTAGGCCAAATGGGTAGCAAAACAAGGCTCCCGCGGGAGTGCCTAAGAGAGTATGAGAGTATCCTCATTGCACTGTGCGGGGATGTAAAAAAAGCTCCCGCAGCGATCTGTCAACGTCCGGGCTGCGTCCCTCAAGAGGCCGTTACATAAATGGCGTGTCCAGCACGGTTAGCCTGGTATAGTATATGAATACGACGGGGGCCTCAGTGGTGCGGTCATCGCCGCGTCTCTAGTCCGCGAGCCCGGAGTGTCCGTGTCCACTGGAAGTGAACACAAAACAAACTCGAGTTTAACCCCGAGTCTCACCCCCCCCCCCCCCCTGGCGGACAGGGTGGCAGGAAGCAGGAACTCGCCGCCCTCTTCAGGCGGGTGAAAGGGAGCTTTTGTTCGCTATTGCTGGCCTTAGAGTTCCAAGTGCAACGCACAACACAACTAGACAATTTCAAATGGTGAATTAACCATGTTATCAGGTGCTTTGTATGGTGACTAGACCTTTTTATCTGAAGCCACGGTGATTTGATCATGTAAATGGAGCCATGTCCGTTAATTTACCAAGTATCTGGAGCCATGCCCGGTGACTTAACTGTTATTTTGAGCCATGTCTGGTGATTTGACCATATTATCAGTAGCTTTGTCTGGTGACTTGACCCGCAGTTAGCGCTGTCCCTGACACTTATAGCGGGTGACTTAAGATTCGGGGACGGTGCGCTGTGTACACGGCACGGCCCGGTTTTCCCATTCAGTCAACCGATATGGCCGCCTACCGTTGGGTGCCCTCAGACAAGACAGGGGTGAAGAGCCCCATGTCCAGGCCTGGTGGTTGGATAAAAGCCTTTCTAACCATCAACGGGATAATGGCGCCTCCGGCGCCGATTCCCTACTGGACTTCATCGAAGGTGACTTGACCTTTTTATCTAGAGCCATGTCCAGGTATTTGACTATGTTATCTAAAGCCATGTCTAGTGAGTTGACCATGTTACCTGAAACAATGTCGCTGAAAAAAACATGTTATCTGGAACAATGTCCGCTGAAAAGACCATATTATCTGGAACAATGTCCGCTGAAAAGACCATGTTATCTGGAACAATGTCCGCTGATAAGACTAGTTTATCTGGAGCGGAAGTCCCTGTGCATATGCGTCTAAATTTTTGGACCTAGTCACCTGTCCCAACCTCCGGCTCAGCAAAAACTTACATTAATTACATAACTAATTAGGTTTACATATTACATTAATTACACATTACACTAATTATAGAAACAGATGTGAGAACAGGCGGGACCTGTAAAGTCTCCACCTCTATATCTCCGGGACTAGACTTTAGATAGCAGATACAATGCAAGGTTGGCCTGAACTTGGTAAAAAAACAGAAATAGTTGAAATAATTTCAGTGTAAAAACATCATGCGTTAGCTGCGTCGCATTGTTAGCGGTTCTAAAACCTTGATGGACACACCCCACCTGATCATAGCTTGAGTCTGTAAGCTGTTTCTCCCTACATCCTCATGATACAGATTAAAGAAATGTAGAGGCTACTAGGTTGTCAACTTAAATGTCCCGAGTTCAAATCCCTTTGGTTGTCGTCTTCTGTGGCTGAAGGTAAATTCTGAGAACTATCGACCCAATTTTTTTTTACAAGACATATTTTTTACCATAAAAACGTTTTTAAGAGTATAAGGTCATGTCAGTAAATGTAACAATTGTTTTCTTTATTTAAGCCCACCTCCCATTTTTAACCAGTAGAAACCTTCATCACATCCACAAAAAAAACAACAACTGTTGATTGCGTTCTTGTCCAGATTCATTTGTACACAGAAATGGTAAGTAACTTGAGGAATATTTGCACGTTACCTCAACAAACACTTACAGCTCAAGTAAATTAGCAAATTTAAAAAAGTCTCGTCTCCATCAAAGATTTGAACTGGTTCGGTTCCCGCGTTAAAACGTCCCCCAGTCCGAGAAGCGCTGGATTAGAGTGTAACTAATGACAGGTTGCGTCACTAGTCACAAGGTCTATGACCGTGACCTTGCTTGAACTAGGACAATGTCCACAAGATGCAACTCACATCTGCAGCGTTGTAGAAATAGAGATAAGGTATCTTCCATGAAGAAAAAAAAAAAGGTGTGGGGAAAGGGGTTGAATTGGTGAGCATATGAGGGCGTCCAGATACGAAGACAATGTCTACGTTTTAGTGCTGCCTCGCCATGTTAAGGTCACAGAAGATACTAGAGTTTAGATCTATCTTTTTAGTAGAAGAAATATAGCTGATTAGTCGTTGTCTGAGCTAAGTCAAGAGATTGGGGAAAGCTTAGCGTTACACCACCTGCGGAGAGCAATTTATATATATATATATATATATATATATATATATATATATATATATATATATATATATATATATATATATATATATATATATATTGTTATAACCCTAGTTGCGGACTGAAAGGGTTAATGTGTGTGCGGCCTACTGACATACATGATTCAGGCCAATCACACAGGTCAAGGGCTGTTGAACAAGGGACATAACTGCTAATGCACGCAATATGACCAATGTTGTGGTCATGGGATCCAGAGCCTTCACGGACTAGAGACAGTGTGTGAGAAAGGACAGTAGAGTCCAGGACAGTAAGCAGTACGGACTGTGTGCTACGAAGTGAGTCCTCGAAAATGTAGCTGTACGAGCTAGAGAGACTTGTAGTGATTAGTTAGGCAGTTCTGTAGTGTAGCAAAGCATTTGAAGTTAGTGTCGCCAATTGTGTTTATTGGCTGTTGTTGATGTAATTGTAAATAAACCGCCCACCTTGTTTATTGAAGCTCTTGTTGTCAAGTTGATGTTTTAGATGTGTTGTGTTGTTGGGCAGTGTTTGCAGAAGGCCTGATAGAGAAGAGCGTAACAATATATATATATATATATATATATAACAAAATAAAGTATCCCCTTTCATACAGGTATTTTCTATAGGGCAGATGATGTAAAGGTTATCTGTTTCTTTGCTCAACGGTGAACGAGAATTAGGCAGCACAACTGCCAATCGCTTTTACTTTCTCTAACTAAAGTCAGGTACCCGTTAGTGTTGGATGTTAAAGTCGCGAAATTCCATATCCCAGTCTTCACCAAGATTCGAACCTGGGACCTCTCGGGTCGGAAGCTAAACGTCTATTTACCACTCTGCCACCAAGCCGCTGATATATGATCAACTCTTTCTCTCCTAATCGACGATACCATCGTTGATTTTGACCTCATTAAATTTAATTAATGTTTAATTTTTAAACTTGACTTTGAACTATATAAAAAGAGCATGCAGCTCCCTTTAATTCTATACCAAATACAACATTTTCTGATAACAAACAACAAAGCTATTGAAGCTTAATCATAACAGGGGTGGTGAACAAGTAATGAGCAAAATGAAGAATTCCTTCCAAAACGTGGAAAAATAATTACAGAGAGAAAGAGTTAAAACAAAATAACATCTGTTGTATGCCCCGGTTTCGGTAACAACCAATTACAACACAAATAAATGCCTGTACATGTGTGCCCAGGGCTAGTAAATGTACCGGCATTAATGAACAATATAAATGGACTTTTGCCTCTTAGTCTCGTGATATGATTGGACGAACTGTTGTCCACATGTTTACGTCTGCTTTAAATAGCCTGACAAATTCTGAGCCCGCCCACCTGACACACAGGGTTGCCTTATAAAAGTATGAACCACCCCACACACAAACACACAAACATTTCTCCAGGTTAATGGACTCTTGACTGGTGTAGCCTATTTTTTTTCTTCCTGTCATTCTTTGCGTTCTTCAGCATTATACAACTTTTTTTTTCTGATAATTCCCTTCGAACATGCACTATTATAAGTTATCTCGTCATGACCAACGCATAGTTTTTCCACTCAGAGCCGGACACAACAGAATAAGACAACATATGTTCCGGAAGCTTAAAGTCGGGGCTAGCAAAACCTGCCCTTGTGGAGCATCACCGGAGAATGCTGACCATGTCCTTCAAAGCTGCATGCTATAGCAAGAGGCCCCAACAAAACTCTGCCCCAAAACCTTCCTATAGAATAAAAGCTATGTGGAGAACTGCCTGGAAACCACTGATCTGTTCATCTCAGATATAGGATTACTGATCTGAACCCTCCGACATGTAAAATGAGAACGAAGAAGAAGAATTAAAAACTTTTTTTCGAACATGCCCCATTACTGTTAAAACTGAAATACATATTTCCTGGCGGTAGACTGCGAATAGAGGCGCGGTGGCTGAGCGAATCCTGGTGAAGACAGAGATTTTAGTTTTGGGATCTTTGGGCGCCTCAGAGTCCACCCAGCTCTAATTGGTACCTGACATTAGTGCATTTTTTTTTTACTTTTTTTTTTTATTTTTGAATATTTTTGTGCTTTTTTATTTTTTTTTTTTTTGGGGGGGGGGGGGGTGTTCTTTTTTTTTTTTGTATTTTTTTTCTTTTTCATTTTGTTTTGTTTTTTGGCATTTTTTTTTTCGCTTTTTACCGACAATTTTTTTAATCTTACAGTTGACAACACTGTCCTGGTTAAAATGTGTCCGCTTATAGTGTGCTCGTATTCTCGTAATATACTCCGGGCTTACTAGAGAGCGTATACCCTAAACATCTACATTTTTTTTTTACTAAAATATTAAATAATTTTATTTTTTTTAAACGAAGACAAATTTTATAAAAACGTACAAGTACTCTCTTTCTTTGATAATATGGCAAAGCTTTTAGATATTAGCGTTTGTTATAATAATAATAATAATAATCTTTATTGTCCATATGGAACTTTGTCTTACAATTTGTGCATTACACCACACAAAAAAACATTATAACTATTTTTAAGTGTATTGTTTATAGAAACTTTCGAAAAAGTGTACGGACCTCACAAATAAATTCTGCCCCTGAGCCTCCACAAGATTACATCCGGCCCTGAAATTAGTATTAATAGGATAATAAAGCTCTGAAATGCTTAGATTGAAAAGGGATAGTTAGCATGCTATATAGACTTCCCTCGCAATGTATACATCTCTTATTTGTCATGTGATTTAATATTATAAAATCATGTTTTCTTTAAAAAAAAAAAACGTTATTGTTTATCTATAAATCAAAATATTTTTTGTTTTAAAAAAGGAGTTCAACATTTTAGATAGGCCTAATTTGCTTGAAGTAAAATCCTAGTATGTGGATTTTAGCATAATTTATCTATGAAAGTAACTGTATTAAAGTCAACAAGTGAGTTTTAAAAGTGCTATATCTTAATAATAATAATTATCGCTTTTATATTGCCTACTTTCATGCTTATAGCATGCTCAGAGTGCTATTGTCCAATCTCATTTTGTGGACCAGTGGGGGGAGCGGGGGGGGGGGTATTTAGGAGTAGGTTTTCCGTGCTGCCTTTAGGCGCTCAGTAAACACGACTCTGCCCGAGTCGGGTGTCGAACCTCGAGCCCCCTTCATAGGTAGCCAATACGAGTCAACTTAAAGCGTACCTCTAGACCAGGGGTCGGCAACCTTTTGAGTCGGAAGAGCCAAAAATTACAATTTACAACATTTTTAAGTTTTTAAAGAGCCACAACATTTTTTTTCTTCTTGCAAACAATAAATAGTACAAATATAATTAAATTTTCAATGAAAAAATACTAATCTATTTATTGATATATAAATAATGTTTTTCACAAAACAAATTAGAAAATTAATTATATATATGGCATTATTAGATAAGTATTGTTTATTTCGGTAACAACTAAAGCAGTTAAACATTGACTTGCAACACTAACTTGTACTTTAACAACAAACAAATTGAGCAAACAATTTTGCATGGGTTTTAGAAAGTTTGGATATATTTGGCTGATAACTTTGTTTTTAGTTTCAAACACGACTCTACATTTCATTTGTTAGTTGGCTTCTTACTTCACTTTTAATTATATTCATGCAAGAGAACAAAGGCTGGCACGAACATGTCGATTCAAAGATAGTCAGCACTCCAAATGACAACTTCTTCACCTCACTGTAGCAATCTCGAAGATTCTTCCATGCGCCGAATCATCTCTCGGCATTTCTTTTAAAGCTGTCCACTTTTGTTGCATAACTTACATACATTTCTGGACATCCAACTCTTCCAATTGATTTTTAACTCTGTAAATTTTCCACCTACTAATACTTTACTTTTTAAATCGATCAATTGTATTTCTAGAGATCCAATATCAGTTCCATATGGATCAATGTGGATTTCGTTACTATTTGTGTTGAGAGGATTCACAAGGAATGCTAGAAGGTTTTGTTGGTTTTGAACTGCTCTAATCTGTCAACAAATTCATTTTTGATTTTTTTTTATAACTGTGCTGAAGAAACTTACCGCTCTGAATATCTTCTGCAAAGAGAATAAATTTTCCTTCAAGAGGAACAAATTCTTCTACCAAAACATAAGCTGGGTTTTCCATTTCCTTGCAATTTTAGATTCAGCCCATTTAATTTCGTTGTTATATACACCATGAAGTAAAATGTTTGCAAACATTTGTCGTTCTCTAATTTGTACAATTAATGCAAAACTTTTTAAGCTTTGGAAAGCCAGTTCACACTTAATTGGGAAGAAAGAGGTCGGAATACTGAGTCTCCAGTTCGTTAAGAACTCTTTAAACTGACGATGGTAGAGTGCTTTTGACAAGATGCTGTTAACAATCTTGATTACCAAATTCACTACTTCAACTATTTTGTCCGGAAATGTTTGGGCACAAAGCGCTTCTTGGTGAAACGTTAGAATTTCAAGGTTTATTTAGCTCCGAAGAATCGTAGTTAATTAACCTTTTGTTGTTTCCTGTCATACTCCTGGCCTCATCAATTGCTATTGAAATGATTTTATTTTAACTCGATCCTATTGTCTTCAAGGTATTTTGAACGGCGTTCTTTCCATCTTCCCCTATAGATTGTCAAGAGAGCGGTATCAATCTTAGAAGTTCTTCTTTGGACCTTGGGAAGACATATAACTGAAAAATAGGCAACTTGTGCCGTGTCTTTATGTCGGAACATTTATCTATATCAAGTGATAAGACCAAAAAAATGAATATCTTCCAACTGCAAATATGTTACATTTGAAGACATTTTAGCAAATCTATCTTGTACTGTTTTAGCGGATAGTGGCTAATCTTTGATTTTCTTTTTCAAGATTTCTGGTTCGTTTTTGAAATCACGAAACAGTTCTTCAGATAAAAGTAGGAGGCAGTCTTTGACATACTCAACATCTGTAAATGGTTTGTATTTTTGAAAGCGAATTAAAACCTACATAGAAACATCTGACGACGGACGAGAGCTTCTGACAACAATAGCGACGCGTATAATGTGGGAGGGGTATGGTGAAAAGCGAGTACAAGTGTCTGAGAAATAGAATCGAAGCCTAATCCTCGTCAAACGACTCAGAACTTTTTAAAAATGTTTCGATAAAATAAATAATATTTGCGTATGGAACTAAAGAGCCGCAGTTTCACATCCAAAGAGCCGCATGTGGCTCGCGAGCCGCAGGTTGCCGACCCCGGCTCTAGACCACGCTTCCCGCTTCATATCTTGATATGAATTAATATTTTGTCTTTTGTGGGATAACTTCCAACTTTCTTAGAGTTTAAAACTGGAACTGATTGATAACCCCGTCTTATTTATTTAGTTACCTCCAGTAACAAAGAGTACTACAAAGGATTTTAGACTAAGACTTAGCTTGGAATTCATTGTACCAGACATTCTAAATTAACTTAGCTTTAAAAAATATTTTAAAATAGAATGCAGAGGAACATTGACCTGTCTAGAATCATACAGTGGCAGTAGTAATAGCATGTGGTTAGTGTTACAATAAGCTACAATAGTAATTATATATATTGTGCACATGAATTAGGTGTGTTCTAGTGTTCTAGATGTTTTCATTGCGGGCAGACGTACATTATTTGTTTGCCTACGCTAGAAGCTTATCCAATAGAAACATAGCAAGTTGGTGGGGCAAACTCATTAGTACCGCCTCGCTTGTGCTAGAAGCAAGGTGTGCTCAGTCACTGGTGAAGTACAAACCACTAGACGCACCACATTCATGGTGTCAGCGGTGGAGATAGAGATTTTGATTTGGAGTCTAGTCTTCAAAAAGAACAGCGGAGACTAATAAAAAAGCAGTCTAGTTTCAACAAAATAAATTTTAGCTGGCTATTAAAATTCAAACTCTGGTAAAAGAAGGAGAGAAAAAATGAGCAAGCTTCACTCTTGTATCAGTCAGTGCTACAGGCAGATCTAGACTCAGGGGAGGGAACAGTTAAAACCCGAAAAATATCCTGTAGGGCAGAAGCCATGGCGACTTGAATTCTGGACCTTCAAGAAGGCAGTACGAGGATCAGCCAACTCCAATTTACTGACCTTTCAAAAATGCCTCTGTAAACAGAGCTGACTTGTCAATAAATGTAAGGCCATTACTGTTGTATGTTGACTTGCATTTAGTATCAGTAAAACTTTTTTTTATACATGTTTTGGATGTT